>NC_133484.1:2354962-2445720 GCF_025370935.1 Choristoneura fumiferana
GAGTTAGCAAATGAAAAGTTGCGAAATGGATCAGGTTGTCAAACATTAGTTGAAGGTGAACGGATACCGTTTTTCTTCATTTCCGTTAACTTCGGCCGGCTCAGTTTAATTGTTAGACCTGGTAATTAACTTCTGGAAAAATTTAATTTAATTAATAATCTTTGCAATCACGGAACAGTTTTTTCTGTTCTGCGTTTAAAACAGTAGGTGTCAGGCTAGTGCCTTGGACAAATTAACTTTCATTTGAGGATTCGATTTGTAGCATTCGAACATGGCGGATGTGGACAATATCTAATTTTGCTATTTCTGTTTCTTTGGTTAGTTGAAGTATAATTTTGATAGTGTTGTATGCGGCGATTAACCTTAACAGTGAACAGTGATCACAAAATTGTATTTGCTCTCGTGTCGGCATTTTTTTAATGCGCAAGTGGTCTCCGCGTGTTTCTGTAATTTTACTATCAAGTCAAAAACTACAATCACCGTACAACGCCCCTCTTAAGAGAGTTTACCTGACACTGGCGAAATGTCCTAATTAATTAGGACAGAAAAGCCATATCTTAAAAGAGAAGAAGAAGAACTTTCATTTGACCTCAAAATAATACTTAATTTAATAACAACCACAACAACATTAAGAATGAAACAAATCGGATCATACCTACCTGACTTATACGTGAGTTGAACCTGAAGGGTTTGTAATTTTGTATTTTTTTTTTCAAATAATATATATGTCTCATGAGAGCTTAAGCAATTTCATTTCACCTGTTAGTTGTACATATATTCCCTTAAAGTCAAAGAAAATCAGTCCTAAATCGATAGCGGTACAGAAAAATAAAATAAAATATTATAGAGTTTTTGTTTCCTACTCCCTGCATTAAATTCTTTCACGCCACGTTTCAGACGTACGGCTGCAGTCACAACGTTGGCACGTGCTGAATGCATTCGTCTGAGTGCAACTTACATTGCAAGTCCTGCTCGGAAACTGGCTTTATATAAAGTAGGAATTGCTCGCGCATGATGTGAGGATGTTAGAAAGGAAACTGTTCTGGCAACAATGGGGGGTAAGAACGTGATGCAGAACGTGAAATAAGAGGGAAACTATTAGATGTTTTTTTAAACAATGATTTTCAAATCTAGACAAGATTTGCCGCCCGTAAAATTGTATGATTCACAAATTTGACAAGTAAAATAAAAGAGACATAAAAAACCTACTTCCTAACCTTCCTTCGCTAATTATTATGGCTTGAACACTAGTTACGGACATTAAAAAAGCGTCATAAATTAAGACCATTTACCTACACTGTTTTCTTGATTATGGTCTAAAAAGTTAGGCCACTAGTGTCTTGGTTCTTTTAAAGTGAATGGAAATCAAGAATAATATTTTGTTTAAATATAAATATATTCTTATCAATCATGAAAGAACATGTAAAGTAAAATAAGGAAATGAAATCTGTACCAGTTGAACAAATCGTAGCCAAGACATGTCCCTTGAGGAATGCCGTTGGAGAAATTGATTCGATACGACATGAAAGCAAAGAATATTCTGAAGCGCTCTAACAGATTAATTCATAAACTAGTTGTTCCCAGCGACTTTGTCTGCAAATAATTAGTACATTGTGCGCCGCGAAATTCAGAATATTTTGGGGTTTGTATCCTGTCGTCTCGCTCACTCACGTATTAAATACTATGAGCATGAGTTCGATGGCGCAAAATACGAACTTTGTCTTGGGTACCCTAAAATAGGACATGTCCTGAAAAAGAGGATGGTTGAAAAATTTGCCCAAATTTGTGCCGAAATGTTCTGTTTTCATTTTAAAGGACCGATATGCCACTTTGCCATGTTCTCTCATTATTTCTGATTTACATATTGACAGAAAATCGATAGCTGTGATCAAAGACATGTAATCTGATACCTTTTACCCGACTTCCCGAAGGAGCGTTATGTTTTTGAGTTTATCGGCTTGGTGGTTCGGCAGTTCTATATTGATTGATGAACTTGGAATGTGGAGGTCTAGAATTCGTGTCTTGGTCAGACGTACCTTTTTTTGCTTTTCTTTTTGTTTGTTTATTTATTCTGTTTATGTTTTACTTTTAATGCTGATTTAGATACTTATCTTCTTTTTCAAAAAACCATGATTTAGGCCATTGAGTTGTTATGTCGCCACGCCACTGTGTCGCAGAGACGCAACTGACTTGTACGTGTGGTAATGTGGCAAGGTAAAAAGGTGATTCATTCTATAAATTTAATAAACGTTATAAAAGCGGGTTTTCAAATGCCCTCGTTGGAAAACAATTCAATTTAGCTTGGCTTGGTTGATTTTAAACTGGATTTCAGGGTATTTGAAAGTTTCCACCGTAAATTTGTGGGGGCGGAATACTTTGCAATAACTATGTAATACAATTTCTTCGGATTTACAAATTTGTTTAGTTCCTTTGCACGATAGAATCCGGAATACGGAAATTTGCAGACATTCGCAAGTCTCCGAAATATCCGAAGTCATCGACATAGCTCAAAATAAGTATGCAACTTGAAGTGACAGTGGGCGGACCACATTGCTTGAAGATCAGATAACAGTCGGGGGAGAAAAGTTCTCGAGTGGCGACCACGAGTCGGATGACGAAGCGTTGGCAGGCCCACTGTGAACTGACGACATCGTGAGAGTTCAGGGTAACCGGTGGATGCAAGTGGCGCGTAGTGTGGTGGTTATGCGGTATATATAGCGTTGGAGAGTAAGCTGAAAGTCTAAAGTTATAATTTATTTAACTCAGATGTATCTTAGCTTTTAAAATTATATTGTGATGCATTTAATCCAGCATAATATTACACGAATACGAATAACATGAAATTAAAAATAAATTTATTAAAAGTATAAAAGTAACTAATAACTAAACTACAACTAGAAAAAAATTGTAAAAGGTTATCCCCCCGCGGCATGGACCCAAAGATGCTGGCAGCATTTCCTCGCTGTATAGCAATGCTGATACGTTGTGCGAGGAAGCTGCCAGTTTTTCTGTCCCCCTGTGCTGTGGTATCCGAGTCATTTTGACAATTCTTTATAAAGGATTCTTGCGCTCTTTATTTACATGTTTTTTTTAAGTTTACGTTTTACTTTTGCATCTAGTTTATATACCTAACTGCGTATTTTGAAAAAATTAAATCGAGCAAGTCTTGGTGGTCTAGGTTTGGTCAAGGAAACTGAATTACGTAACTTTCCATGGTCAATTTCACTATCATTCCTTTGAAAAATGTATGGGATACCTATCAACTTGACGTCAGTAGCACAAAGGTTCCACCATGGTACGCTATTCAGTTTCTTCGACTATATAGTTTAGATTTCTAACATCTGCAGCGTTTCCATGTTTGAGCGAGACGACCTTGTACGACTTTGTCAGTAATATAGTTGTTTGTTCGTACTAGGCACCAAGAGATACAATATAGACTTAGTTTCCCCTAGGCAGCCTGGGGTACAGTTGAAGGCAAAACAGATTCCCTAACGCTCACTAAGTGTTAAGGTATATTTTAATTATATTTTTTGCTTTGTAGTTCTGGTTTCCTTCCCACTTGTAATAATTGTTTTTTTTTACTTTTGGTGCCAATCTACCTGCTATGTAAGCCATTCTAGCTAGCCTGAGTCAACGGGTGCAGGCTGAAAACCAGCGCTGGCAGCTTCTGAGCAAGCGCAGCATAAGCTGAGCTTGTTCCTTTTGTCACAGTGCAAGGGACTGGCAAACACATTAGGCTGAGATTCTAAATTAGTTTATTTTTTATTTGTATTCTGTGTGCCTATCCTGTATTGTTCATCATCATCATCAGCCCGAAGACGTCCACTGCTGGACAAAGGCCTCCCCCTTAGAACGCCACAATGAACGACAACTTGCACTTGCTCCACGGTTTCCCGCCACTCTCTCACGATGTCGTCAGTCCACCTGGTGGGAGCTGCCAAGCTTCGTCCTCCGTTCGTGGTCGCCACTCGAGGACTTTTCTCCCCCAACGGTTATCTGTTCTTCGAGCGATGTGGCCTGCCCATTGCCACTTCAATTTGCATATTTTTCCAGCTATGTCAGTGACTTTAGTTCTTCGACGAATTTCCGTATTCCGGATTCTATCGCGTATTGTTCATGCTGGTAAATTAATAAATCTTCTTCTTCTTCTTCTATAAGTTGATTAGTAGCGAATTTAGCTCGTGAAATGGCAATGGGCAGGCTATACAGCGGTGAACAGATGGTCGTTGGGACCGTGGACAGATGACCTGGTTGAAGCCAGGGGTTTACGATGGATACAGGCCGCTTCCAACCGAAGCTACTGGACGTCTATGTATGGGGGAGGCCTATGTCCAACGGTGGACATCCCACGGCTGATATGATAATGATGATAAGCGTATTAAAAGAAATCATTTGCCGCGGTATCTTTTTCGTCGCTGACTGTACACATATCTAGGCACGTATCGGCCGGCACGACAGTGCCAGTTGTGGGTTTCTAAGTAATCCGTTGCTAAGTTAACGTTAATGTCAGCTCCGATTAATTTATTAAATGGCGCCGGCTTGTTCCAGTTACTTACGCTATATTTGCTAATATCAGCAGGGCTACTACGAAACTCGAAACTCGAAGTTCGTGTCGTGCGGTCCCTCATGCTCTCGTATTAAATAGTATAAGTATCAGACGGACCGCACGACACGAACTTCGAGTTTCGAGTTTCTTAGTAGGCCTGCAGAGTAGATTTCATACGATGAATAATATAGCACGTGTCTAATCTAAAGTGAGATTTTGCGCGAGTATGCAACGTAGGTAGTTACTAATCTAAGAGTAGCGTGATTGACTGACAGATAACCCACAGTCTAACTAAATCACTAGAGCTAAGCTTGAATAGCAGATAATATTATTTGAATTAGGTGCGCTTTTTCTTTTATTATTGGGAAGTCTGAAAATGTTTCTATACAATTTCAAATCATAATGAGGGTTTTCACGGAGACGAAACATCGCTAGATTGCGTTAGTGGGTCTATATCGACGGGTCAAAATTTATTTTGCATAATTTTTTTTCGTACCATTTTTTGCATTACGACGTTTCGTCGAATGATTGAAATTTTCTTTATTGCGTGGCCCCAAGCCCTTTACTGTTTTGCCTATCCAAGTATTCGTTCTTTTCATGTTTTTTTTAGGACAGTGTCCAAGCATGTTATTACCTCAATAGGGTATAATTGAAGGGCCTTGAAGTTGGCAACATTTGCCTCCCGCGCTTCACAAGGCGACTGTGGCGCCGTTAGTGAAAAAGGGAACTACTTCTTGCGGCGGATCGGTCGGACGGCGTGTGTTCCAACAGTCACTCTTCGTTAAAAACATTTATAACGATTTAAGTTAAGGTTGTGATGTGTGGTGTAGTGATACTACATAACAACTACAAAACAAGCCCAAGCATCTACAAGAACTCGGCCCGGGCCACGGCGGCGGCTCCACTCGGCGGCGGCATCATCATGACCACGAGGAACACGCGGGTTCCATCAATCCAGGTAAATTGTCCCTTATCGTGTTATAGCATGCTTGGACTCCTTCTCCTGAAACTGTATGTTATAATTCGAGCTATCGAAGAAGAGTATGTCGGTTAACAGACAGTGAATATTAGATTAAAATAATAATTAGATCTAACAATATTATGCATTTAGCATTTTAGTAATAAAAATTTTTTAGACTAAACAATAATAGACCAAAAGTGATTTAGGAAAAAAAATATGTATGCAAAAAAGAAGTATGCCACACAATATTACACCAAACAATTTCGACCAAAATATTTTAGGAGAAAAAAATTTAGACCTTGCGAAGGGCACCCGGCGTTCGTATCAAGGTCCGTTTGACGTTTGCATGCGATTGGCTCATTTAGTTATTTGACCAATCACAAGCTAATGCCAAACGGACCTCACGATACTAACGCCATCTAGCGGTGAAACTAACCCTAACGTTAAGTATAATAATAATAATAATAATCCCAGCCTATATACGTCCCACTGCTGGGCACAGGCCTCCTCTCAGAATGAGAGGGCTTGGGCAGTAGTTCCCACGCGGGCCCAGTGCGGATTGGGAACTTCACACACACCATTGAATTGCTTCGCAGGTTAGTGCAGGTTTCCTCACGATGTTTTCCTTCACCGTAAAGTTCGTGGTAAATTTCAAATGTAATTTCGCACATGAATTCCGAAAAACTCAGAGGTGCGAGCCGGGGTTTGAACCCACGATCCTCTGCTTGAGAGGCCATAGGTCAAACCACTCGGCCACCGCGGCTTCAAGGTTAAGTATATTCAAGTTCAAATCATTTATTCAGTAAAAAGGCCGCAATGGGCTTTTACACGTCATTTTTTAAACTACCAGCGCTTTCGGAAAGACCATCATTGCCAAGAAGAATGCGCCGCAAGAAACTTGGCTTTCACCGCTATGGATTATGTCCGAAATAAATATTATTATTTATTATTTAATAATAATAGTTGTTATTATTATTTACAAATAAATAATTCTGATTCTGATTCTAAAAAAGAACATGATTGAACTCTCAAGTACCTATGTTCTTAATTATATAAACTGGCGCTGGCGATGCTTAATGCGTTTTTGGTATCCGCGCCAGACCTTGACCTGTGCCCTTAGTGTAAGTTTTCGTTACAAATACGTGTCGATCGCGTTCGCGTTAAATCTCAATTTTGTATGAAAACACGAACATCGCAAACGTTCCGCTAGAGGCGCTGTTCGTGTTTCCATATAAATTGAGATTTTAACGCGAACGCGATCGAGACGAATTTTGTAACCGAAAACTTACACTAAGGGTACTGTTAGCTGGGAGACTGTCGGCAGTGTGCAGTGAATGCTTGGTTTTGTGAGGAGATGGATAAAAGGAAATCGAGCGTTATGTGAGCTATGTCTTGTCTTGTTAGTTTACTAGTTAAATGCAAATTTTTAATTTGTTAGTTTTTTTAGTTTTACGGTGAATTGGATATATATCTGTCGTGTAAATGTTATGAAATAAATAAATACATAAATTATTAATAAATAAATTATACTAACTGTCCGTTGTAAGGGAAACTATCCCGCAAAGCAACATTTATGAGTTGTGAGTTGTGATGGTTGTCATAATAAAATATGAACAAAAAAATTATGCTGAAAAAAAATAAAGAGTGATTATAAACAAAAAATAGCATTAAATTTTTTATGTGAGTCAATATGGACTCTACGTATACGGGCCAATCAACTTTTTTACCTACACTAATCTGTCCGCGACATTTTTCTTAAAATTGCAGATTTTTGTAAGTAAACATGTTTTTTCTGTAATTTAATATATGGTGTACATGATACATGCCATTTACGTAAGTTCAACCTATTAAACCGTGAAATATCTTGTTGGAAGTACGATTTTTTGGTAACTTTAGAGACTATTTTGGTAACGCAGGAGACGCTCAAAGAGTCAGTAAAATAGTTTATTGGCCCATTACGTGCGTATAAGTACCTACGTATCATACGTGCACTAAGGAAGAGCTATTTAAAAATTCGTACCTTACTTTAAAAAAAAATTAAGCGTAGAAAAGCCACGAGAATGAGCTAATTCAGTGTCCAAACACATTTTAAAGGCATGTTTCACATACCTGGACGATACACACAAATCACCAATGTAAACACGTCCTAAACGGCTTAACAACATTAATATTTAAATCTGCAAACCCAATTCCACATTGCCGCTTGAAGTATTTGATGTATACATTCCCGAACTTTTTCAATTTGGTGCCATCGGAATAGGCTGCGAATAAAAAAGTTAAAATTAGCTGTTTATGACGCCATTTGGATCGACAATTAGGGCCATTTTGTTTTATGACGTCATCAATACCCGGCGCGGGAAGTTGCGCAATGAGGATAAATCTAGGTTGGAATGTATTTGTTTAATTTGGAAAACGGAGATAATAAAATATGTTTTCTCCCAAGTGTTGAAATTAATTAGGATTATTTCAGTAGATGTCGTTTTATTGACTAACACGTTTGAGACATCTTTGTCTGTATTTTTTTTTAAATGTAGTCACGCCATTGTGAACACTTATCAAACACAACTACAAAATCCTGAAATAACATTCACAGAGGTGATTAGGACCTCTTACATCCCTGTGAAATTTAGATACTTATGTGCGTATGTTTTATTTTTATTCTATAAATTTAATTAATATTTAATAGTTAAGAGATTTAATAAGTAGATAAGTATTTTTTGTTTGAAAAAAAATACGTTCGATCTAGTTTCTTGCGCACATTGTTCTTGACAATGATAAGTTATGCAAAATGTAAAAGGCACGGATGCAAATTAAACAGCGCCAACATTAAAATTTGTAATTGGGAAATTTCTACTTCAAGCAAGACAACACTAAAAGCAAAGATTATTCACAGACAATGTAAACAAAATATAATCCAGATTACAAATACATTATCTCTCTACAGAGAATCCCATAAATCTTAAAAATCTCTGTAACTTGCCTGTGTAATAATAAAGGAGCGGAATTACTCATAGCAAAACTCAAACATCAAAGGGATTGAACATAAGTTTTATCGACTATTCCAGTTATCGATGTTATCGAATCGACTCTTCTTGTTATCGCCTTGTAACATTATTCTGTAACATTTGACCTCTTTGATAAGCGACTTCTTCTTCTTTTTTAAGATATGGCTTTTCTGTCCTAATTAAGGACAGAAAAGCCATATCTTCAGGACAGGACAATTTCGCCAGTATCAAAGTACTCTCTTTGAGAGGGACATTGTACGGTGATTGTAGTTTTTGCAACTTGATAGTAAAATTCCAGAAACCACGTGGAGACAACTTGCGCATTAAAAAATGTCAGACAGGAGAGCAATATAGAATTTTGTGATCACTGTTAAGGTTAATCGCCGCATAAAACACTATCAAAATTACACTTCAACTAGCCAAAGAAACAGAAATAGCAAAATTAGATATTGTCTACATCCGCCATGTTCGAATGCTACAAATCGACGCCGATAAGCGACTTGCATCTCCATATTAAAATAAAATAAATCGCGTCAACGTCACATTTATGTCGCTTGAGTTTTTCTTAGTCATTCCCGTGTTATTAAAATGGTTAATCCTAAAAGAAAAACGATTGACAAATGGATTAAAAAACATCCCTTACTTATTTACAATGAAGATTCTTCAACAATATGCTCTAAATGTAAAGTTAATTTAAAGCAGCATTTAATTGTAACCAACTTAAAAAGCGCTATTTTAAAAGTACCTACTATTTCCTGTTTTATTAATTACTGAAATATTTATCGATAATCGATAAAACTTATGTTCAATTCCTTTACGTTTGATTTTGCTATGAGGAATTCCGCTCCTTGTTATAACAAATATCATTCATTCATTTATTCTCAAGATCAAGCAAAACGCCACAAAGGAGAGGCATGTAAGTAACAACACATGACACTGGAGTGCTCGTAAATATCGTATAATTTAGACCGGCTGTTGACGTTTCATTTGCAACGTATTTGCTATAATCGCGCTTAAGTATTTGTTGAGCGGAACATGTTGGCGGTTGTTGCGGACGCGGCCGTCATAAATGTCAATTGTCAGAAAGTACTTTGAAAAACAAAACAGGTAAAAAATACTCATTCTACGTTCCTAACTTTTTTCAGTTGGAGATTACCTATAACTAATTGAAGGGATAAATTCGTCTTTGTGCATACAACCTTTCAAAAGTTACCGTAAACTACTTCAACTTTGCCCTCTGGCCCCAACATTGCCTGATTTGATTTAGAGTCGATAACTTAGCACTCTTGTTGGATTTAAACTTATCTACACGGGAATTATTATTACGGGGGATAAAAGTTTAAAAACCTAAAGGGTGCTGAGTTATCGAATCAGGCAATGTTAGGGCCAAAGGGCAAAGTTGAAGCAGTTTACGGTATTTAAAACCACTGAACGTGCATACTTGCCAGGTCCTTTAGATTGATAAATTGGATTTAAATTGTATATTTGAAATTTTGTATATCTTTAGGTACAAGTTTTCAGTCATCAAAAACCAAAAAAGAACAACAAAAGATTTGTTTAGCTATAAGAAGCTACAATCTAAAATGATTGCTGGGACATAGCTTTTACTTAACCCTTTTTGGCAGACACGCGTATGTTTTAAAGCCGTGTGTTTTCATAGTTTTTCAGGGAAATAATTTAACGTTCATACTCCGAATCTCGTGTAATCTGAATTCGTCAGCAAATAAAACACGTAAGGTATTAGATGAAATAACTCGGAACGGGATTTAGGCAGGATTACACATACATTTATATATTTAAGTCTATCTAAATACGTTCTGAGCCACTGTCTGTAATCTTTTCCCGAGTCTTTTAACTTGCTTTCAAATAAAATCAAATCATTTATTTTTGCTAAAACATACACAAAATTGGTACAAATGACATGTCAGTAGTAAAATTACATGGTCTTTTCAATGCCTTATCCTTTTTATCGCCTCTCAAGCAGAGGGTCGTGGGTTCAAACCCCGGCTCGCACCTCTGAGTTATTCGAAATTCATGTGCGGAATTACATTTTAAAGTTACCACGAGCTTTACGGTGAAGGAAAACATCGTGAGGAAACCTGCACAAACCTGCGAAGCAATTCAATGGTGCTTGTGAAGTTCCCAATCCGCACTGGGCCCGCGTGGGAACTATGACCCAAGCCTTCTTGTTCTGAGAGGAGGCCTGTGCCCAGCAGTGGGATGTATATAGGCTGGGATGGTCTTTTCAATGTATTATTATGTATCTAAGAGTAAAGCAGCCACCAATAATTTGCGAGGGATGTGTTTTACCAATAGAAACGCTTCATTTACACACATTTACACACCCTCGCACAGCACATCTCTGGTGGAAACAGCTGAGCGGAGCGAGGCGAGTAAAATAAAGCGCTTTTATTGGTTAATGAAAAACATTTCTCGCAACAGATCCTCGCACATCTCTGGTGAAAACACTGCTTAAACGGTTTTAATTATTATTGTACGACGTAGGATAAGAAGCTTGTGCTAACAGTTGATTTTAAAACTCAGCGAATAATTCCAAGCCAGAAGACCTCCACTGTTAAAGCCCCTTAGAACGCCACAATGGGCGACAACTGCTTTCCATCTGTAGCCGGCTTCCTGCAACTTTTACGATGTGTGTACCAAGTGGAAGACCTGTCAATGTTGCATCTTTTGTCGCCACTCAGAAAAATATCGTTTAATAATATGAAAGAAAGAAAGAAAGAATTTATTTGAAATTATATAACAAGGTTACAATTTAGATTCATCGGCGGACTCCGCACTACTCTGGGCCTGTATCGCGGAGACCAGAGAATTTACAATTTACAGCAGTTACTTAAGTAATTGAACTACTTAATACTAAGTTGACACAAAGCAAATCTTCTTCTTCTTCTTCAACCTTGATCTACCCAATGCTGAGTAAAGGTCTCTTCCATTTTAGACCATTCTGTGCGGTCGTGAGTTTTCCGCATCCAGTCCTTCCCAGCCACTCGAACCAAATCGTCCGACCATCTTGCTGGCTGCCTCCCCACATTCCTGAACCCCTTTCGTGGTCTCCACTCCAACAAAGCAACAAAGCAAATTCTTAACCTGTGTGTGTGTGTGTGTGTGTGTGTGTGTGTGTGTGTGTGTGTGTGTGTGTGTGTGTGTGTGTGTGTGTGTGTGTGTGTGTGTGTGTGTGTGTGTGTGTGTGTGTGTGTGTGCTTGTGTATGTGTGTGTGCGCGTGTGTATAATTATGTGTGTAAATTTAATTACAGGCTGCCTGCAATAACCTCCTCAGTTTCATCGTAGCTAAGAGTCATCAACCAAGTTTCAATAACTTTTTTGAGATTTTTTTGGGATAACTTTTTCATATTTCTTTACACGCTTTATTGTAAATGTATGTATGGGAGTAAAGTGGCAATCGTCTCGCAAATGTTGTTCTTATGGTCGGTGTCGGTAAATATTGTAAATCTGTTTAAAAAAAATAAACCTCGTTGAGTTCCTTGCCGGATTCTTCTTAACAGAGGTTAATCCGAACCCGTGGTAGTTTTTTTTTTGATATTCATAAGTGCTTGTTATAGCCTAAATTGAATAAAGATATTTTGACTTTGACTTTTGACTAATAACCTAACCATAAAAATTTCATTTTTAATACAAGCTTTTTTTGCTTACTGTACTTTTTGTTGACTGTAGTTGCATTGTCACCCAAACTAGATTTGCATACCAAATTTCAAGTCGATGCTATTAACCGTTGAAGAGTTCCATCCCGCGGGGACGATCCGATCCTGGTTGAACTACCAGGATGTCCTACTAGATTATTGTATTGTCACGCGATTTACATAAGTATTCAAAATTTGAAGTCAATATGACTACTGGAAAATGGTCAAATTTAACTTGCAAGATTTGATTACAGACAGACAAACAGACAACGGGACAGGTGAAACTAAAAAAAAGCTTGTAAAACAAGAATTTGACTTTCACTCACACCTAAACGGAGTGACTATCCATTCGTGATCTATATGTCCTCCTCAGTGTCCTCTTAAATTATTATCAGAAAGGTCGTACCCACACATTACTTACGACTATTATAGGTACGGACATTTCCAAATTCCTGCAGGTACGGGATGAGGAGTTCGTTAATCCCGCGGGACGGGAAATTATTTTCCCTCTCCAAATTGCTTATCGACCGGAACCTCGCGGGACCTAAAAGGTCATGCTAGTTTGCTATTAATTTTCCTGGAAGGATAAATAGTAATTTTGTATTATTTACCCTCGTGTGATTATTTTCTGTTATGGGAAAGTATTACTTTCATCATCTACGGCCTGCGTGGGCATAGGCCTCCACTCAAAATAAGAGGTCTTGGGCCGTGGTTGCTACGAAGGCTCAGCCGATTACCGACAGGTAAATACATCGACATCTATGTATAGAGTGCATGTTTCTTCAAAACGGCGCATGTTTGCCAATCTGACTGGAATCGGTCCAGCTCGTCCCGCCATCTCCTCCTAGGTCTGCTTCTGCTCCGGTGCCCGTCGCATGGAACCCAATCGGTGATTACTTTGGCCCAGCGATCCGGATGCATGCGGCAGACGTGTCCCGCCCAGTCCCATTTTAATATGGCGGTCTTCATTCCCACATCGACAATTTGAGTTCTGGAGCGCAGATCAGTGTTTCTGATTCTATCAGATCTCCGAACACCTAGAATACTCCACTCCATAGTTCGCTGGCAAATCTTGAGTCTGGACTTCTGAGCCTCAGTAACGACCAGGTCTGAGCGCCGTAGGTTAGGATGGGCAGGATATACACATAGACGAGCTTGCGTTTCAGGGTTAAAGGATTCAGTTTATTAAAGTTTAAAATTTACTCGTTCAATTTGCCTGCGGCATCAAATCAGATGCACAAATGCTCAAGCCAATCATAATGGTGAATTCAATTGTTCTCGCTATAAATATTTTAACCTGGAGAGGTTATTGAATTATCAAAGAACTTGTTTGAAGAGGAAACAAAAACAGCTAGTATTAAAACTAAATTTTTGTCAAAAACTTATTCTATAGTCATCGAATTAAAATGAAATCTTATACATAAAATCTTCTACAGATTTCATGTTGCTAATTAACAATTAAATATTTATGGAAAACACCGGTTCGAAAATAGCTACGTTTAATTGAAATGGGACCGTCGAATTCCCAGTACACTTTAAGGGAAACTGAGGGGTTACGATTAAGAGTCGACGGCACAACGAGCGTCTTCTCAGTTCATTGCCTGTTCTGCCAGGTAACCGCTGTGCTTCGAGCGTCTCAGCCGCGCAATGAACAGAAAACACGCTCACCTATCGCTTGTATGGTCACGCTATAAAAGTATCTGTATGCTTTGTTCGTTTTTGGGGTAAACAGCTCATGCTGCGTTCTGCTTCTGAGCATGTCCCTTTCTAATTCACTAGTCATCATCAACATCATCATCTTCATCATCATCCCAGCCTATATACGTCCCAGTGCTGGACACAGGCCTCCTCTCAGGATGAGAGGGCTCGGGCCATAGTTCCCACGCGGGCCTAGTGCGGATTGGGATCTTCACACACAACATTGAATTTCTTCACTGGATTGAGCTGGTGTCCTCACGGTGTTTGCTTTAACATTTTTTTTTCTACTCCTGTACTTTTATGTCACAAGTAAAGGTCCACGAACACGAATACAATGATATACATAATAAGTCCGGGAAAAAGTCTATGACTCCATGGATCATAAAACTTATGGATGCTTTTAAATTGCTTTGAAATTCATAATAATACAGTTCAATGACCTTCCTTTGACAGTAAACTTTTTAGATTTAGGATTCACCTCGATTTTGTATAAATACAGTATTACCGACATTACATTGAAATTGTTTCACAACATATTTATTCAGTTACTAATCAATAATCGTTCAAAAATAAAATTTAGCATCCATATTTTGTAAACAAAGAATATGATATTTTACTAGGTACCTATGTTTAGTCCTAAATTGAGCATTTTCTATTAATTTCAAGTGTTGTTTGTCATAAAAGTATTAAAAGTGATTGCGCCACTGGCAAGTTAGCGTAAATAAAAAAAACTAACCACAAACCTCCTGGTTCAGCAGGTGGCGCTGGCCATACAGCGGGGAAATGCGGCTGGCATTATGGGCACCTTTGAGCCGGGTACGACGCGGAATGGTGGTTTTTAGGTTGTAGTTTAGGTCTTAGTTTGTAGGTTATGTTATAGGTTTAGGTTAATTTTATTTTGTTTAGTTTAATTTTTAGTGGGCTTAATGTAATACTTTATATATATTGTTTGACAAATATTTTTTTTTTTACCACAAACAAAATACGTAATTATATAAAATTTCATTCCCGGAATTGGCGGGAAACTTAATTCGCTTCATTCATGTTTTATACCGTGTTGGATGTGTTAACGTAGATAAGTTATATAAAGTGTTTAGCCTGATGATGATGATTTAAAAGTAGTAGATAAAAAATTGTATACAAAGTTGCATAAGTGGCGTCTTTCATAGCGATATTCGCCTGCGGCTCATGTCGAAGCCTACACCAACTCGCGTTTTAAGACCTCACTTGTACAACAGTTGCATAAAGTACTATAAAAGTATTCAAACAAATATTGCTAATCGAATATTTGGGCTGCTCTTAAAAGTTTTTAATATCCTACGTGACCCTCCTAAATTTGGCGTCGATTTAATGCTTTCCTGTCGATTTTATTGAAGAGGGTTTAGAAGTAAAAAGTTTGAACATATAGTATATAACAAAAAAGCTTTAAAAAATGTGTAACGCAAATTGTTTTGTTTATGTAAGTGTATTTAGTTATCAAATATATTTGCGTTTTGCATATGGCAGGATTGCAGGCAAACAAAAAATATTATCGGTGTGTGTGAACGTATCTTTACGGAGCGATGTTGTTAGTAGCTTACATTTGACAGTTGTAATGTTGATGAAAACGCGGGTAGTTGTGTGCCGGTGTCAGTTTCGTCGGGTAGTCGCGCGAGCAGAGCGGCGGCGCGCAGTGCGCGTGTTGCAGCAGCCGCTGAGTCGCGTTGCTCCGAAGACGAAGGGCTACGGATTCGCCCGAAACATGTCGAGCTAAACTCGATTTAATATGAGTGAGTCTCACGGTAGTTTCATGTTCAAAACAAAAATTGTCGCTTGCGATTGAAATGTATGGGCGGCCGATATTTGCGACTTGTTTGCATGCAGTCCCGTTGTAAAGTTGTAACGGATGGCTCTCTCCCAGGATAACAGGATCAAAGGAATTTGGGCACAAATTTGTGCCTCTGGGAGAGGACAGGTTAAAGCTAAACGCTCCTCAAAACAGAATTTTGTAATCATCATTATCATCATATCAGTCGTAAGCTTACACCTCGGTAAAGGTCTACGACAAAGAGTTCTACAACGATCAACTGGTTCCCGCAATCTACGTCAGATCTTCAGTCGAAATTGTTAGCGCTCCCAGACTACGTCATCCGATTCGCAGGCCCACTTCAGAACGTTACTTTTTAGGGTTCTGGCAAAAACGGAACCCTTATAGTTTCGCCTTGTCTGTTTTTCTGTCTGTCTGGCCGTCCGCGGCTTTGCTCAGGGACTATCAATGCTAGAGAGCTGTAATTTTGCACGAATATATGTAAACTATGCCGACAAAATAATACACTAAAAAATTCAAAATAATTTTTTTAAAGTACCTCCCATTTCCGATAGACGTAAAGTGGGGTTGTTTTTTTTTCCTCATTCACTCTTATAGTCTGGGGTATCGTTGGATAGGTCTTTTAAAACCATTAGGGGGTTGCTAAAACGATTTTTAGATTCAGTGATTTGTTTGCAAAATATCCAACTTTAAAGTGAAAATTTTCATTAAAATCGAGCGTCCCCCCCCTCTAAAATCTAAACCGGTGGTGGAAAAATTTGGAAAAATTCAGGAGGGTAGTAAGTATATCAAACTTACAAGGAAAACTACAACGGTTAAGTTTAGAAAATATTACTTATTTTTTTCATAATGGCTACGGAACCCTATTTCGGGCGTGTCAGACACGCTCTTGGCCGGTTTTTTTTAATCGGCCGCCAGTTTTACTGGAAATGCGTCTTGCGATAATCTCTGTGAATCTCCCTATTTCTGATTCAATCGCGCAAGGAAACTCTGAGCGTAGCTCGCTCGTATTAATTTTGATGTTTCGATGTTTACTAATAAAAATATCAAATTGAATTTGACGTACTAAGCGTGAGGCATTGAGTAAAGGTTAAGCCGGGTATCCACTGAGCGAGCCGCCTCGCGCGGCAGCCATTTTCGGTGCGATTTAGAGCCCTGTGTCATGCGCTTGCGTCGCGAGGCGGCTCGCTCAGTGGAGACCCGGCTTTAGAGTAACACCCACTCGCGTATCTCTATTAACCTACGCACATAATAAAATCACACTGAAAAGGGCACTGCATGAGTACTAAAATTTGGGCGCATTAATTTTAATGATGCTAAACATTTTAATTCTCTAGTTTTAATTATGTTACATTTTAGATCTGAAATGTTTGAAAATATATACCTCAGTAATTTTCATGCAGGCTTCTTCTCAAGAGAGGTTTTTCCGAACCGATCCGGCCGGAGCGCTAAAGTATAATATTAAGTGCTTACAGTAATAGCCTAAATTTAATAAAAATATTTTAACTTTGACTGACTTTTTCAGTAGCTTTTTGCTACAAAAACTGATACTTACGGCCTAATTAAAACAAGTCATCCATCTGTTCAATACCGAGCCTCAAATGCCAACGATATGACTTCGGCCCGACCTTCTCGCGATATTTCAAAGGCATTATGGTGAAAATATTTGCCGTTAATATATTCAGTCGTGCTAGAATGGTATGGAAATTTTCGGGACAGGTATTAGGAATTAAATACCTATGACATGCTTCGACATTTTAATATTGGACCTTTTGGGTTGGCATATTTGTTTGTTTAATTCGTTCACCTTTACTTGCCTGAATTTCATTTGCCCGAATTTCACTTACCATACCAACGTTTGCCATAATATATATAGAAGCGTGCTGTTTTCAGGATTTTTTTAAATGACATCATATAGAATGTAGTAGGTTAGGTTAGGTTAGTTTAATATCAACTCTGAAGAAATTACTATTTCAGAAATAAATTACTTTATGGCAAATGAAAATTTTAGAAAACAATACATTCGGGCATATGAAATTCGGGCAAACGATAGAGAACCGTTTAATTAGTTAAACGTGACTATTTTGACTTTTTAGCGTATTTTTCTATCTGCAAATTGAGTAAATTCACTGAAATTAATTAATAATCAAATCAACAAGCGCACAAATCCTACCGGCTGCGCCAAGTAAGAAAACTTTTGTGAATAACTTTTATATCAAAAGCAAATAGACGGTATTAATAAAGTTACTGATTCAATTATAGAGTCAATGTAACTGATAATATCACGGCTTAATTTCAACATTGTTTTATTTTCGTTACGGTTAATCCATTCTGTTTTTTGCTCTTTTATTGCATTGTCTTTGGTGGAATCCTAATTCTAGGATTAATTGATGCTATTGTTAATTAGTTAGAAGTGAAGATAGTAAAAGCGAATTAAAAAAGGAAATAAAAAGTCCTTGAAATAGATATATCAAATTTATCATCCCAGCCTATTTACGTCCCACTGCTGGGCACAGGCCTCCTCTCAGAATGAGAGGGCTTGGGCCGTAATTCCCCCGCGGGCCCAGTACGGATTGGGAACTTCACACATAACATTGAACACTTCACAGGTGTGTGTAGGGTTTCCCACGATATTTTCCTTCACCGTAAACCTCATGGTAAATTTCGAATGCAATTTCGCACATGGATTTCGAAAAACTCAGAGGTGTGGGCCGGGGTTTGAACCCACGAACCTCTGCTTGAGAGGCGATAGGTCAAACCACTAGGCCACCACGGCTCAAATTTAATATCAAATTATAAATAATTTATTCCCCTATTTATAGTTAAAAATATGTTGCGATAAACATTGTTTTGTCCGTGCGGTAAAGGCAAATATCAAAGTCAAAAGAAACAAATGATAAATAAGTTTTTTATTATTATGCCAGTTTAATGTTATGCACATACTATGTCAATTGCGTTATATGAATTTATATTATGACAATCTATGTTATGCGAAATAAGAGGCACTCGTGAATCCCACTTGAACCTCATTATAATTCTAACCGTTAAAATGTGATCAATAGTCCTTTCTAAGTTTGGACTAGTAACCCCACAGGAGCGCAGCAATCAGACGTGCCAGGGCCAATATTTATCTCAATTAAAGGAAAACTTTGGCCCCTCGGGGTGGCGAGTTGTGTAATAGGCGTATTGGCGAGCTGGAAGAGCCGAAAGTAACATATTATCACAACTAATATAATATGTATTGGATTATTATACTTTTTAATGATACCTTAAAAATTTCAATAAGTTTTTGGTAAAAAAAATATTTTTAGTACAAGATTTTTTTGCTGACTGTACTTTTTGTTGACTGTACTTGCATTGTCACCCAAACTACATTTTGCATAATATTATACTTCAAGTCAATGCTATTAACCGTTGAAGAGTTCCGTCCTGTGGAGACAATCCTAGCTGGACTACCAGAATGTCACTACCAGATTATTGTATTGTCACGCAATTTACATAAGTGTGCCAAATTACAAGACAATCTGACTACTGGAAGTGGGTCAAATTTAACTTGCAAGATTTGACCCTCACATATACTTGTAGATACAAAGGTACATTACTCGTAATTAAACATTAAACTAAACATACATTGCAAGTTAAATAAAAGCTTTAATAAATATTCATTTGTTTTGCTAAATGAATAATTTTACTTGATTTGTAGTTAGAAATCATTATACAATTTACGAGTGTATTGTTCTACACCCATTAATGCACTTTTGACAGTTTTTTTTAACCCCCGACGCAAAAAGAGGGGTGTTATAAGTTTGATTGCTATGTGTCTGTATGTCTGTATGTCTGTGTGTCTGTATCTCTGTGTTTCTGTGTGTGTGTCTGTCTGTCTGTCTGTCTGTGGCACCGTAGCTCTTAAACGGGTGGACCGATTTGAATGCGGTTTTAACTATTTGATAGCAGGTTATCTAGCGATGGTCCTTAGTCATGTTTTATCAAAATTGGTTCAGCCGTTTTTGAGATATTGATCTTTGAAGTGACAAAGTCGGGAGTTTTCCAACTTTTTTTGGTTAGGTTATGGAAGAAAAATTTATCTGACAGAAAAAGGGCCAGTATTAAATTATCAAAAAAATATGCAACCTCGCTAAACATTAAATTGATATATGCTTATGCTGAATTTGTCACTTTTATACTGGGCACCGTATAAAACGGAATAAAAAAATACACACAGCCCGCTTTAAGCTAGAAACACACTGACGCCGGAGGCGGAGCGGTGCGGCGCGGCGCAGCAGGGCTACTACGAAACTCGAAACTCGAAGTTCGTGTCGTGCGGTCCCTCTGACACTTATACTATTTAATACGAGAGCGAGAGAGATGGTACGATACGAACTTCGAGTTTCGAGTTTCGTAGTAGCCCTGCTGAGGCGGTGCCGGTTATAATATTCGAGCTAACGTGAAAGAGGGCACACAGAATACCGCGCCACGCTTATTTCCCGCGCGGTATTCTGTGTGCCCTTTTTCATGTTAGTTCGAATACTACAACCGGTACCGCCTCCACGCCGCGCAGCACCGCCCTGCCACCGCTCTCTGTGCTTTAAGGTACCTATAGCACAGAATAAGTAATAGTACTACCGTAGTTTAAACGATTCTACTCTCGATTCTGAGCAAACTACACTTTCAGGTGTGGTTAAGTAACACCATGTGTATATTATTTTATAGGGATTGGAGGTTGTACATATAATTAAAATAACAAAACTGCGTAAAACACAGGGCACCTAGTAAATATATTCCAACAATTTAATCTAAAAGGAAAGGTCTAGACCGTTTTGTAACTCGCTTACAAAACTCCGAAATTTCTTGGCAAACTCCTAATACTGTTATGGCAATTAATATTAGCATAATAGGAACGAGTTGCCTATTTGTTTTTAATATTCAAATATTGACTTCGCTCTGTGTTTTTAGAGCCAGTATGTACACTATTAATCATATATTTTATCTTTGATAATAAAATGGTTATATGCGAAGAAGATTGAAATTAATTGTAAAGGTTAATAGACTACCTAATCCCTTTTGACCCTTATTTTAACTTAGTGCGGTGTAAAAGAGTATTAGGTTTGTTAAAATCGGAAAGTTTAAGACGGGATTAGAACCCGCATCTCTTAGCACTATCCGTGTCAAGCATGCTAACAATCACACCGCGCCGCCCCTTATCAAACCACACGAAAACATTGCTCGCTCGAATATGCCAATGGTCTCCCGTAGTGCTTAACTTTTATCGAAATTATCATAAAAAAGAGACTTTTGTATACAACCGGATGCAGCAGAAATTACGTGAACGAAAATATACGCGACTCGCAACTCAAAAAATCACATTCTTACGGTCTCAAGACCTAGCCGTTGCATGTGTTGGTGAAATAAAATAAAATAAAACTTCAACCAAGTTCATCATGGATCTCCAGTTAGCCGTTTCACCTTTTCAAAAATGTAGCCGTGACTCAGGTAACGTAAATTAGATATTTATAACCGGCATAAATACAACAATTCCAGCCTTCAGCCTTCATTCGGGTTTCGTGAAAAAAGTTAATGTGTCTCGTAAAAAATTCACTACCATCCGTCTGTGTTTTGGAGTAGTGTGTGTTTTGTGAAGGAGGCTTCGTATGTGTTACGATATTCTTATCTCTATAAAAGCAATTGCCACGAAATTAAGTTAAGTACCTACCTACTCCTGTGGTACAAACAATACCTATTCAAGGTGTTAATTAAATAACTAAAAACCAGAAAGTAGTTTGCTCAGAATCGAGAATAGAATCGATTACACTGTTTTAAATTGGGTTCTGTGTATGTGTTTTTAATTTCCTTTTTTTTATTGTGCCCAGTCATGTTACGAACTTATACGCCGATTAATATTTTAGTGAGGTTGCAAGTATTTAGATAGTTTATAAAATTTGATTTTGTTACGGTGAAGCGTAACAACCAATTACAAATATCGAGTGTAGAGTTAGGATCAAGTAGAAATACTGACTAAGCAAAACACGATTTTTTTGAAATGATAAAGATATTCGAAAAAAAAATGCACATGTCATTTAATTACACCTTGTAGAGATTTTACAGGGTAAGAAATAGGTGGCCTTAACTCTTCAGAGCGATCCTCCCAGGCAACCTAAGTAGGGAAGTAAAAAGTGACGCGGTAGGTAAGTGATCCCACGGTGGCCGAACCTGATACGCTCGTTCATATAAAAATCCTAACAAAGCGGGAAATGGGGCCCTCCGAGACCAATATGTCCATCGGAGCCGACGGAGAATCTGTGAAAATACAAACTGAAAAACAAGAAAAATAGGACCATCACTGGGAATCGAACCCAGGTCCTCGGTATTCCGTACCGCGTGCTATACCGCTACACCACTGATGGTCAACGGTACAGACACGAATTTCCCCTATGCACCTCATATCTCAGCTTGTTTGTTTCCTATTTTAGCCACTTAAGCAGTGACGCTAGCGACATCTATACCGTAGCCCTCATCGAGAAACTTTTTTCGGCACTCCATTGGAACTAACCGCTCACCCGGACAAGAGATGTCGTTACTAAGCAATCAAATTAAGATTTGTTTTTTGGAATCTTTTTGTATTTTTTATTTCAATTCCAAATTTTTTACTTTTACGGTCATCCCGTAAAACCTAAATTGAAAATACAAACTGAAATATAGATGCACAGAAAAACCAGAACAATAAGACCATCACTGAATCTGGAGAATCTGTGTCAAAGTGGAGGAAACGCCTGCTTAAGGAGGTTGGTGAAGTGGGAGAAGCGCTTCAACCGCCATTCCCGTGTGTTACGAAAATCTTAGTCCCATGAACCAAAACCAATTGCAATTCTGCGACCACACGCCACACCACGTGTGATGGTGATTCGGATATTTTAACCCGCGACCCAAAAAGAGGAGTGTTATAAGTTTTACTCCAACGTCAGTCTGTCGGTGGCATTGTAGCTCTCAAACGGATATACTGATTTTGATAGTTTTTTTACGTGAAATTTTCCTTGCGGTAATTCTTGAGCTATAGAACTGAAATGGTAAAAGTATTTTAGCGGTGACGGATGCGGAGGTGAAGAGTAGAGATTGCAATCCGGAAAACCGGATCCGGTAATCCGGCGGATCTGCCATTAATATACGTCTACCGGACCCAGACCCGGACCCGGACCTACCAGTACACCGGATCCGGTGAATTTATATATTGGCAAAATAACCGCGATGTCACGGATGTACTTAGGCGCTAATGAATTGCTATCAGCAACTATGATACCCACATGGGTTATAAATTTACAGTAATTGTGGTTGATGTTTTGTATAAAAAGAGAGAAAGGGAAGTAAGTGAAGCAACAAAATCTAATAAATCAGATACAGATGAGAAAGACTCATAAATGAAATTGATGAACCTTCTTCAAAAAGTGCGATTATTAAAATAAATACATTATTATTTTTAGAAATGTTAATTGCTTTTAGTTTTAGTTTGTAATTTTATTTGTTTCCTCTAAAATTTGTCATAATATAGTAGAGTTCGTGTATACCTATCGTTTATTTTATACTTCATTAACGGTCCATTTTGGAACGAAAAAGGAAAGGAAGGATCTTGGTTAAATCAGTCCGACCGCATCCGGTCGGACCCGGCCGAATTTATGATATCCGGCCCGGATCCGGCCGGATTGAAAATGACACCGGATTGCAATCCCTAGTGAAGAGTGTTGCCTCTGCGGAAGCAGAAAGGAAGCGTACACACATAATACGTAAATTTAAATATTATTATTACATAATAATGCGTAATCACTTTTAATTCCCAAACGTATTCTTAGGTGTTTTTAAATGAATGCGCCTTGTTAACGTATATAAACATCGGTTACAACTCTGCAACTATTCTACCGAGGCGTGTGCGAAGGCAGACGTACGATTATACTATCTTTTAATCATCCAGTATCCTCATAACCATCCACGTTTTAAACAACATATAAATAAAATATGTCTTCCATCCAACTGAGAGACTTTAGCAGTCTCAAGTAGGTCAATGGTGTCTCATTCCATTTGTAACGCGATAGTCCTCCCCGATCTCGGCTAAGGGTCTTGCTCAAACGCTCATAAGTTCATAACCGACACAAGTCATAAACGTGATACAAACGTGAAGTATTCTCATGATAGATAAGAAGTTTATTTGGTACTGCAAACACACAAAAGATTTACAGAAATACAAAAAATCAGTCCAAATTTAACAGTACTTAACAAACTTTTATATTGTTCGAATTCGCAAAAGGGTCATGGCAGGGCTAAATATCTCCTACTAATATTATAAATGTGAAAGTTTGTGAGTATGTTCGTTACTTCTTCACGCTAAAACAGCTGGACGGATTTGGATGAAATTTGGCAAAAAGTTGGTTAATAACCTGGATTAAAACTAGGATACTTTTTATCCCGATATTCCCACGGGATAGGGATAAAATCTCTAAATAACAACCGCTGGGCTTAGAGTCATGAAATTTGGTATGTAGGTAGCTGGACATCTGAAATAACACATAGGCTACTTTTTATCCCGATATTCCCACGGGATAGGGATAAAATCTCGAACTAATAACCGCTGGGCTTAGAGTCATGAAATTTGGTATGTAGATAGCTGGACGTCTGGAATAACACATAGGCTACTTTTTATCCCGATATTCCCAAGGGATAGGGATAAAATCTCTTAATAAGAACCGCTGGGTTTAGAGTCATGAAATTAGGCATGGGTGTTTTAATTTAACGTCAATGAAAACCACGATGTAATTTTAGAGAATTCCCACGAGAATTTTATAAAATCCCGGAATTTCAATTCAACTGCTGGATCTAATGATTTACGCGTGCGAAGCCGCAGGTAAACGTAGTAAAACCATAATGCTAAGTACTCGTAGGTATTATTCTTGTTCATGATGCGTTGTAAGCGTGCTACAACTGCGATTCTCGCTCGCTGGTTCATAATTACTTATTATATAAACTTTTTAAATATCTTGAATCAATAAATCTTCTTCTTCTTCTCAGCCTTCTTCTACCAAATTCTTGGTGTAGGCCTCCTTCAACTTCTTCCACTCTGATCTATTTTGGGCAAGAGTCCAGTTGCTACCCGCCACCCTTTTTATATCATCTTTCCATCTCATTTGCGGTCTGCCCACTGGTCTTTTCTGTTCCCATGGTCTCCAATCCAGAACAACTACACCACGAATCGGTTTTTCGGGCAATATGTCCCACCCATTGCCACTTGAGCTTCGCTATCCTTCTACCAATGTCGGCGACTTTACTTTGCTTTCTAGCCATTTGTTAGTTTTCCTGTCCCTCCTTGTAACACCGACCAGTTTCCTCTCCATTTCTCTTTGGGTAACTCGGAGCTTTTCGACCAAAGCTTTCGTTGTTACCCAAGTTTCTGCTCCGTAAGTTAAAACCGGTAGGACACATTGGTTGAATCAATAAATAAAAAGTAGTTATCAATGCACGGAAGTGAGTACGAAAGGATTTTGATGGACAGACATAGGCATAAAGAGCCAACGAAGTGATCCTTTTGAGGTATGTTACCTTACAACGTCTTTTTAAAACGTTTTACAAACACTTATTCAACACTCTCTGTTAAGAAATGATTCCAAAGACGTGAATCTCATTAATTTTGTAAAGAAAAATTTAGGCTAAAACTCATTTTTTCAGATTTTCATCAGCTAAGTGCAATTCCAAGTGGCACCATTAGTCCGCCGAATGCCCGAGGGCTGCAGTTTAAATGCATTACGAGACTTACTGCTGCTGTATTATTCTCGTATGTACAAAGTATTTGTTTAAAACTGCACTTTTATTCTTTGTCAAACGAGTCTTACGCTTAGTTGTCATTATTCTTTTTAGAAAATAAAATTAAGTGTTTGTGCAATTGAAATTAAAATTAAGGAAATTTGGCATAAAGTTAAATAAAACTATGTGGGTTTTTGTGTGTTTGCCAAATATATCAGTGCCCCTAGTGTAAGTTTTAGGTTAGAAAATACGTCTCGATCGCGTTCGCGTAAAATCTCAATTTGTATGGAAACACGAACATCGCAAACGTTCCGCTAGAGGCGCTGTTCGTGTTTCCATACAAATTGAGATTTTAACGCGAACGCGATCGAGACGTATTTTGTAACCTAAAACGTACACTAGGGGGTACAGATGTTAATTAAATAAATGAAAACGAGAAAGTATTTTGCTAAGAATCAAGAGTAAAATCGATTACCCTTTTTATTGTGCTCAGTCTAAAAGTTATAAATACATCATGCTGTAGATGAGTGTAGAGTTAGTAATCATGTAGAATTTGTGACTTAACAAAACACACGAGAACTTTTTGCAACAATTAAGGTATTCGAAAAAAATACAATCAACTAATTAAAATGAAATAATACTTTTGGGCTGTCAGAGGTTTTCAGTTATTTAATTAACATCTTTGTATAAACGAAATAGGTACTCGTAGTGCAGGGTGGTTGAACATTGCAGCGGGGGGGGGGGGTCGATAAATATTAGTTATGAGTGAGAATCACGAAAGCTTAAAACATTATAGAGACTCGAAAATACAAACTGAGACATGGATGTACAGAAAAACCAGAAAAAGAGACCAGCGCTGGGAATCGAACCCAGGTCCTCAGCAATCCGTGCTGCGTGCTATAACCCCTACACCACCGCTGGACCAGCGCTGAGGACCTGGGTTCGATTCCCAGCGCTGGTCTCTTTTTCTGGTTTTTCTGTACATCCGTGTCTCAGTTTGTATTTTCGATATGGTTTCACGGGATACCCGTAAAAGTAACAAATTTGGAGTTGAAATAAAAAATACAAAAAGACTCCAAAAAACCAATCATTATAGAGACTCAGTTACGTGCAAGTCACTTTTATTAACAAAACATAGAGCTACCTTATGCAATGCATGCATTTATCCACCGCTATCTTACGGGCGAAAAGCACGAATACAACAAAGTACCTATAGCGTCATAAGATCAGGAGTTACTGCAAATGATGCCACGGCACGTAATACATAACATAATGTATACTGCGCGAGTATATACTGTAGGGTTACCACGGAGTTTCTTCTTTGAGCAAACTATTATTGTTATCTATAGTTGGCTGAAAAGCAAAATGGTATCCTTCCTTTTCGCAAAAATATTCTTAAATGTGTCATTTGCCAAACTGTTGAAAGAGTGTGTAGGTACATATGTGTCGTTGTACGGCGACATTTGACAACTGACAGCTGTCAATACGACCTCTTTTTTTAAATCAAACAGACCAAGGCAGAAAACCTACTAATCTCAGAAACGTGTGTTTTGCCGATATTTTTACTAGAAAAAAACGACAAGTGAAATAAAATCTATGGATCTACAAAAGTGAGCTACATTATAAAGTCTATACTATCGATAAAAAATATAATATGGACTATCCCAGAAAACGTAAGGTACCCAATTGTATTTTATGATATTTTTATTGTTAGTAGTACCTATTTGAAACTGAACCCATTGTTTTCAATTTCGTTAACGCATTCACTGCTACCGACGCACATGTGCGTTCAAAATGTATGAATAATTATGACAGCGGCACTGGGCGAAGTTCCGAAAACGCATATGTGCGTCGGTGGCAGTGAATGCGTTAAAATTATCTCAAATCCGTCACAATTTGTAGGGTTCCGTAGTTTTAGTTTCATTAGGTATGCTTATTGCGGAACATTTATTTCGATTTTCATCCATTTATTTTTCAGTGCGTGGCATGGCGCCTCTATATATACAACAACATTTTGCAGGTGGTAGGACCTTGTGCAAGGTCCGCCCGGATTGCTACCACCATCTTGCTCGCTAATCCTGCCGTGAAGCAGCAGTGCTTGCACTGATGTGTTTCGGCGTGAAGAGTAAGACAGCCGATGAAATTACTGGCACTTGAGGTATCCCATCTTAGGCCTCTAGGTTGGCAACGCATCCGCAATCCCCCTGGTGTTGCAGGTGTCTATGGGTGGTGGTGATCTCTTACCATCAGGAGACCCACTTGCTCGTTTGCCATCCAGTCAAAAAAAATCTGTATAACAACTCTATTCCCACATAATTGACTAGTTTTTTAAGTGATGTCAATGATTAGGGTAGGGTTAGCACAGATCTAGTGGAAACAGCTCAGCGGAGCGAGGATAGGTAAATGAAGCGTTTCTATTGCTTCATGAATAACACATTCCTCAAAAGACATCCTCGTACATCGCTGGTGGAAAGGCATCCTTATACTTTTATCTATACCGATTTTAATACCGTATCTCTAATTTTATTAACGTGTTTAAAAACTACTTTTTAGGGGCTGTTTCACCATTCATTGATTAGTGTTAACTGACTGTTAAATGTGATGCTGTCTCTATTTGTTTTGTTCGAATAGACGGAGACGGCATCACATTTAACCCTCAATTAACACTAATCAATGGATGGTGAAACCCCCTTAGCCTTGTAAAAGTGTAAAATTCTCATATTGTGTAAGAGTTGTAAGCAGGCCCAGTTGCATAATAAAGAAGAAGTAGGTAAGTATCCTAAATTATTTTGATAAAAAATACATCTCGCTGAGTTCGTGATACATATATGTACTTACCTAGTTTGTTATTTCTATGATCACATGATGAGCATTACCTGAAAGTAAATAAAACATATATTAAAATATTCTCAGATTGCATGGATGCAGTAAGCACATGTATATTTTTATAAGATTGTGACCAGAGTAAAGGGCATTAGTAAATAATTTATTGAATCAGGCGTTAGGTGCTTTGCGGAGGTCCAATCAATGAACTAAAACAATTAACTTGCTCATGCGCGATTTTCACGAGGCTGTATAATTATTAATTAAATGTCCAATCAATGAACTAAAATAATTACTTTGCTCATCTTTAACCTTCATCATCAAGGCTTTATTAATTAAATACGAAATTAAGACAGAAATAGCTAGTGACTTTTTGCATAGGTACCATCAGTCAAATAAGTGGTCTATCAATTTTTAAACAAGTTCCTATCAAATGAATATGTCGCTAAAGTCGAACTTTCAAGTTGACAGAGTCTATTGGCATTATTGTTTTATGACATGCAAACGATTATCAACTTTAGGTTGTTGGATCACATATTTGGCTGATGGTACAGTCACTAGCACCAAAATCTGACACAACAAGCGTGCATAAATATCTGATACGACTCTATTTCTAGGGCCGGAAGGACGTGTCAGATATTTTTGCACGCTCCGCTGTGGCAGATATTAATGCTGGTGACTGTACAACACTGCAATGTGGCTGAATCGTCGAGATAATACTAATCGTTTCGTTAAACGTGATAAGACCCGGGTGTAGCATAATTTATAAGTGAAAGTCACGCAAGATTAAGACATTAAGTATAAATTTTTAAATTTCCTCACTCACATGCCTACTGTAAAATGTTTAACAGGTCTCGGAATATACAATTCTCTTGAATTGCCTTCGTAATTGCTTTTTTTTTGATTGCTCTTCTCTACCACTCAAAGGTTGACTGGCAGAGATCCCTTCAGGGATAAGTCCGCCTTTGTACTTAACTTTTATTTTTTTGTAACCTTTTTGTACAATAAAGAATATAAACATACAAACAAACAAGCATAAGGTAGAAAATCTACCAATGTCACCCCTATAACAAACGAAACTCGAAAACTTCATCAATACCGCTTACTTGGAAAGTAAGTCGTACTAAAATTTTATTAGCAGACCAAATAAAGAATTGGAAAGTTGGCAAATGCGGTAATTGAAGGCAAACTCGACTCGCAGTTGGCGTTAAAAGGGCGGTATAATAAAGACTCAAGTGAGGTTCGCTTACCGCTCTCATATTTATGCTATTGTTCAAGAATCGACTGAAAAGGGGTTTCATTCAATGTAATATTAGACCATCATTCAGTTTAATGGCATTTATGAAAGTTCATAAATCTCTGAAGTAACTATTGTATTTGGATCTTAATTACGTGAATCTAATGCCTTTAAATAAATAAATAAATATCATGGGACACTTGTCACCAATTGTCCTAGTCCCAAACTAAGCAAAGCTTGTACTATGGATACTAGGCAACGGATAAACATACTTTTATAGATAAATACATACTTAAATACATATTAAACATCCAAGACCCGAGAAACATTCGTATTATTCATACAAATATCTGCCCCGGCCGGGAATCGGACCCGGAACCTCAAGCTTTGTAGTCAGGTTCTCTAACCACTTGGCCATCCGGTCGTCAAATGAGCAACTCGGAAACGGCTCCAACGATTTCTATGAAATTTGGTATATAGGGGTTTTCGGGGATGACAAATCGATCCAGCTTGATTTTATCTCTGGGAAAACGCTTTTATAGAGTTTTAGCCCGAGCAAAGCTCGTTCGCCCAGGTACTTTGGATCTTAATTACGTGAAAATCAAATAAAAATACCTCTATATTTTACGAGTGTAATAGGACTAAAGTGTAGGGCAATGTTCGACAATGTCTAACATACTAAATACGTCTGGCCGAACTACACCTGCACTGGAAGAGATCCCTTTAAGGGATAAGTACGATTTTTTTTCGGGATCATGGATCTAGAAGTTTTCAAGCCAAAAAAATAACCAAAGGGAAGTGAGTGAAGCGACGAAAAGTTTGAAACTTTGATGTGTTTTTTTTTTATATAAAACATGAATTTGTGGTGAAATGACAAAACACGCCTCCATTCTTTTTTCATGTTCTCCAACATATAACAAACCAGTAATGAATTATCAATTTTCTTGAAAAAATCTCTCAACAGAAATTAGAAGGTTCGGTCAATTTTTAGTACTTTGAAGGACATTTTCTCCAAACAAGTTGAGTTTGGGCAGCTAAAAAAAATACGTGTCCGTTATTTTAGACTACTCTATAACATATATCAAAATAAATCAAATCTGAGTCGGACAGTTGGGTACCCTTCCTTGTTAACCCACAAGCTTCGTCCATGGCCACACCTGAATACTCCATTACTTCTAGCCACTTTCCTGAAACTTCAAACTCGATATACAGCGTCACAGTCATTGGAGCGTAGTATATCCCGCATATTAACCCAGAAGCCTCATCATGGTCACCGCGCCTGCAACCCAGTTCACGCCGGCTGAATTATCTTTGATCTGCCCGCACGCGCCGTTCCGCCTTCCAAATAAGTGCCGGGGATGACATACGGCGCACCGAGTACAACTGACACGCGGCGTTTATTTTCTGCTTTTCAGAAATAGGAAAACAGAAAGTATTGGACATATTATCGACGTGATATTGATCTCGATTACTATCAGCTTAGCTGCCTACCTGGCAACTCAAGCTCTACCAGTAAGCAGTAAAAGCCGCGATGCGCTCGTCGTGAAGTCTGCTATAAATTATAGCCCAGCCAACAAAAAGTTGGAAAACCCAACATTGTCACTTCAAAGTTCGATATCTCAAAAATGACTGAACCGATTTTGAAAAAGCGTGTCTAAAAACCATCGCTGAAAAACCTGCTTTCAAATAAAAAACGCGTTCAAATCGGTTCACCCGTTTAAGAGTTGCGGTGCCACAGACAGACACAGAGCGATCAAACTTATAACACCCCTCTTTTTGCGTCGGGGGTTAAAAAGATCTTCAAACTTTCTCGCTATCCCTCACCTTTCAAAAATACGCTGAATCAATAATTTGAATCCCACTAATAATTATAAATGTGTTTGTTTGTTTATTGCCTTTTTATATCTAAACCGCTGAACTGATTTAGATGAAATTCAGTATACACATAGTTTGAGTGATAGAACAGTTTTATCCCGGAAAATTGCACTCCTGTGGGGTAGCAATATACAAATTCTACGCCGACGGAGTCGCGGTAAACAGCTCGTAAGTTCATAAACGTCAGTCCAAGCTCTATAAATCCATATGAGAAAGCATATTAACAGTATCCTATCGGTATTCAGGACGTGACAGCGTTCAAAACGCTCTTTGCACTACACATCATCATTTCACCAACTCAGCCTACGTTCCACTGCTGGCACTGGCCTTCTCTCAGAAAACAGCTTGTGCCGTTGTTCCCATGCGGGTCTGTGTGGATAGATTGCAAACTTCACACATACTCGTACCATTAAATGTCTACGATGAGTTCAGATTACCACACAACGCCTTCTTTCACCATAAAGCATATGGCAACTCAAAAATTCTAAAATCGAAATTCGTATCGTACCGTCCCTCTCACCCTCGTATTAAATAATTTAAGCGTCAGCGAGACGGCAAGATAAGAAGTTCGAATTTTGCACTCCGTAGTATAGAGCCAGGCTCAAACCCACGACCCACTGCTAGAGAAGCGTCCAACCACTCGGATGTAGCCGCAAACGTCCACAAAAACACGCCGTGTGTTTACGCCGCGGTGTTATAAGCACGCCACTTATCTCTAATACCATAACCGAAATAGACGAGACGAGGTACGATCTTAAATGAATTAAGTAGGAGGCTTAAGGCTGGAACACGTTTAATACTCGTGTCTTTTAACCTAGTTATATTGTGACGGAGATGTTAAGCCGGGAGATAAAATGAATAATAAATAAATAAATATCATGGGACACCTGACACCAATTGACCTAGTCCCAAACTAAGCAAAGCTTGTACTATGGACACTAGGCAACAGATAAACATACTTATATAGATAAATGCATACTTAAATACATATTAAACATCCAAGACCCGAGACCCGTACATTCGTATTGTTCATACAAACATCTGCCCCGGCCGGAAATCGAACCCGGGACCTCAAGCTTCGTAGTCAGGTTCTCTAACCACTTTGCCATTCGGTCGTCAAATACGAGGGAATTTTAGGCGCTATTCAAATTTTGATAGTACCTAATAAAAGGTAGTCACGTAGTAGTAGTATAAGAACATGTTTAAGAGAAGTCTCTTCGTTCCATTCTCCATACAAACGTAGTCCCGGTCTCATTTGAAAACTAGGCAACAGAAATAGATGACATTTTGTAAGTAGTATGGAGTAGACGTAATTGCTATGCCTGTGGTTTTTCAGATTTTCAAATGTGTAATATCAGAATTACAGGAGCTCAAAAGTCGACAAAAAAAAGATTTCAACTTTGCACGAGAATTACAGACTAATAAAGCATTTTTACAAAAATCGAAAAAACCACAGGCATAGAATTAATATCTTGATTGTAAAATATCATTGATTCTGTGCTATACTTTTCGCATAATATGAGGACAACGAAACCCAAAATTCAACCGCCCAAATCTTGAAAAGCCTACAGCTATCTCGATATAAATTACGGACGTCGTTGCGGAAGGCATGGGGGGGACGGCTGCGAGCGCTTATGTCACGAGCGATAAAGACAGCAATATCCCAAACGAATATTATACCTAACGCGGCCGTGCGGAGTGCGAGTCGGACTCGCGCACGAAGGGTTCCGTACCATTATCTATACAACATTAGATATTAGCAAAAAAAACACGTTTGTTGTATGGGAGCCCCTTAAATATTTATTTTATTTTAATTTCATTCTTTATTTTCAACCGATTTCAAAAAAGGAGGAGGTTCTCAATTCGGGTGTGTTTTTTTTTGTATATTTGTTACGCAATAACTCCGAATTTCAAAATTATTTTTTAGTTCGAAAGGAAATACTTCCGAGGTGGTCCCATTGACACCAAGTCAGGATCTGATGATGGAATCCTAGAGAAATCGAGGGCAACCCTCGAATTTTTAAAGCACACCTGTAGCGATTTTGACATTTTTAACACCAAGTCAAGGTACTTTCAGTATCATTTGAACTGTGAACTGGACCTGATGACGAAGACATACAAACGAAAATCCAAACTGAAATATAGATGCATAGACAAACCAGAAAAATGAGACCAGCGCTGGGAATCGAACCCAGGTCCTCGGCATTCCGTGCCACGTGCTTACGCGTTAGACAATAAGGCCTCCGAATAAAAAGGTCACATCCGACCATTAAACCAAACACTTAACAAACAACAAAGTGACGTACCTTAGCAGTAAAAGAGAACACTCGAAACTCCTACTGGCTTTTTCATACCTTTGTTCAAGTTTTCAAAAGGCCCGACCATTACCCAAACGGCTGGGAAGTTTTTATTGACGGACGAATTAAGGGCTGCTATGGATGGGTTGGATGGACAATAGAGTGACGTCGAAACAATTCGATTTCCAATAGGCTGTAGAAGTTTTTTATGTGATGATGACAACTAAGGCAAAGGTACAGTCAGCTGCTTTAATATATGCCATAGCGGAGCGTGCAAAAATATCGGGCACGACCCTGGCTGAATAGAGTCGTATCAGATATTTATGCACTCTTTGCGTTGTGTTAGATATTTGTTTTGTAGATATGACTGACATACAACAGAATGTAGCTTCCACTATTTTTGACTTTTAAAATCACTCTTTGTCGGTCCCTAATTGATTCATCATCATCAGCCTACAGCAGTCCACTGCTGGACATAGCCTCTTCCATGGCGCGCCACAACACTCTGTCTTCAGCCCCACGCATCCATCCGCCGCCAGCGATCCTCTTAAGGTCGTCCGTCCACCGTGCCTCAGGACGCCCTACACTATGTTTTCCCGTCCGTGGTCTCCTAATTGATTGCTTCCTTCATTCACTAAAAGGTAGATCACAGAGATCCCTTAGAGGGATAAGTTCGCCTTCGACATGTGTAACAAAGTTTATCTATCAATTGTATATGTTTCTTTTCTTTTGTAATTACAATAAAAAGTTTAATGTGTGGCAAAAAGGTATTCAGCGTTTGTTATGTCTTGGATATTAAATAGACCCCAGACAGCAGGGCTAATACAAAACTCGATACTCGAAGTTGGTGTCGTGCGGTCCCTTTGACACTTACACTATTTAATACGAGAGCGAGAGGGACGGTACGATACGAAGTTCGATTTTCGAGTTTCATAGTAGCTCTGCTGGTACGGCGGTGATTTTCAGTATCTATAACCATAAAGCTTGACGTCACCCAGTTTCCCGGAACACACCAGTGGAATGACAACCGTTGCCGGCCGGAAATGACTGTCCGGATATTGCCGGCGCCGTACACGGGAATTGTTTCTTGCGCCACGAGAAATATGACGAGATCTTAGGGCTGCCGTAGATTTACAATTTCAAGTTGGCCAACTCAATTTCACTGTTGTATACAAATGCAGTAGTAATTTAATTGGATATAACCTAACTGAACCAACAAAAACCGGCCAAGAGTATGTCGGACACGCGCGAAATAGCGTTTCGTAGCTATAACGAAAAAATTAAGTAATGTTTTTCAAAGGATTTCGTATTATGTACGAAATATTACAAGTTTAGGTATATTTTATACCTTAGGCTGCTATTTACTCTTAAGCTATGGTTTTCCTTGTAAGTTTAATATACTTACTGCCATATTATTATTTTTTAAATTTCTACACACCGGTTTAGATTTTAGAGGAAGGGACGCTCGATTTTAATGAAAATTTGCACTTTAAAGTTGAATATTTTGCAAACAAATCACTGAATCGAAATATCGTTTTAGCAACCCTCTAATGGTTTTAGACCTATCCAACGATACCCCACACTAAAAGGTTGGATGAGAAAAAAAAATCACCCCACTTTACGTCTATGGAAGGTACTCTACAAAATTTTTTTTATTTTTTATTCTTTTTTTTTATTCGACTGGATGGCAAACGACCCCATTGTACCATTTTGTCGGCATAGTTTACATATATATCCGTGCATAATTACAGCTTTCTAGCATTGATAGTCCCTGAGCAAAGCCGCGGACGGACAGACAGACAGACAGACAAACAGACGGACAGACAGACATGGAGAAACTATAAGGGTTCCGTTTTTGCCATTTTGGCTCCGGAACCCTAAAAATGGATGGATATGGCGAAGCTATAAGGGTTCCTTGTGGACTGTGGAACCCCTTAAAACGAACCAAACCTATCTCGTTTAATCTTCGAAGGAAAACGCAGGCGGTCTAATAAAGTAAATTGGAAAAAGTTAGCTCAAAACTATTCATGACTGTTAAATGTATAAGAAAACCTGCAATTTCTTAAACACTTTTAAATACTGTTATTTCCCTGCACAAAGCGAGACTTAACTTTATTTCGCAATAGCTTTTGTCCGTAACTACCTTCTTGTTGGTAGTAAAACTAACGACTTCAGTAAAACAAGCTATTTTCCACGTTTTCGTCTGCAAAAAATCCGTATATCGCACGCCCGCGGGAACTTCAGAATTTTCCAGGAGAAAAACTATCTTTTCAGGGTCTTAAACTTCAAGCCAGATTTCATCACGATCGATTGAGAATTTGATGTAACCCATAACCAGTAACAAAAGCACACATTCGTATTTACAATACATTACATTCTTCTTCTTCTTCTTCTTCTTCTTTAGCCGTTCTCAACCTCTAAGGTGTAGGCCTCCTTCAGCTTATGCCATCTGTTCCGGTCTTGAGCAGTTTCCAACCACTTTGTTCCCGCCAGTCATTTGATATCGTCGTGCCAACGCATTTGCGGTCTTCCTCTCGGGCGTGTCTCGCCCCACGGTCTCCATTCTACCACTGCCCTGCACCACGAGCCATGCTTGCGGGCGACATGACCAGCCCACTCCCATTTCAATTACATTACATTAGTACTTAAGGATTTTTACGACGCTGATTGCTAGTGCTGAGGCACTGACTTCAAACGAGTACCTAGATTAAGGTTCAATGAAAAAGGTTTATTGTTTTTGCTTTTCAGTTTTTTCGGCGGTTTAATCTTTTTGTTCAAAAGTTTTTATTTTATACGTTTTGCCCACCTTTGGGGTATTTTTTTTTTCAAATTAATATGGTAGCAATTTCTAGGTATACCCTATCCAATAAAAAGGATTATTAAAATCCGACTACTCTGTAAAAAGTTATGCCTGGCCATTACAATTAGTGCGTGCCTGAAAAATCAATCATCCCCTGTTTTCCTATCTTTTGGGTTGTTTTTTTTTCCAAATTTATATGGCTCACCTTCGAGGTATAGGTTACACTTTCCAATAAAAAAAGAATTATCAAAATCGGACTACTCTGTAAAAAATTATGCGTATATTATACGCGTCGACTTGAGAATCTCCCCCGTTTTTTCGTCGGTTAAAAATCCTTTTACTGAAGCTTAATAACATAACCCTAAAATGCATGACGCAGTGCAAGTTCCGTGTGGGAAATTACGCGCACGCCAGACTGATCTCATGCAAAATGGATTAGGCATGAATACTTTAAGTCCGACAAAGTTAGCGCGTCCGCCATTGCCATGCGAGGGGCCAGTGTGCGGACGATATTTCCTTGTGCATTATAGATCCAGACACAGAATATATAATAGTACTAACGTATAGAATGGCCACGCTCCACCCCGCACCGATTCAAGTTACCCCACCCCTCAAGCGCAGATTGCAGGAAAATCTAAACTAGAAAATCAATCATTAATACAATACAATGTGCTACCGGCAGCCAGGTTTTTTCTAAGGGAGGTAAAGTACCGTACTTCTATAACTTAACCACAAGGCTCGGAACCGGTTTATAAAATAGCGGTAAATACTGGTTTATTTCGGTTTTACACCGAATTTTCATAAGAACGCGAACGTTTTTAAGAACTTAACTATAACCTAAATAAACCGGTTTATTCGACGAGTGACAGCTGGCCGGCCGGTGGCGAGCGGCGACGTTTATCCTGCGTCGGAATAAACCGGTTTTATTGTTCTAAACCAGTTAATCTGACAAGAACTTTATAGAAACGTTCCCTTAAAAACCGGTATAAAAATAACGGTTTCGCGAACGAAACCAAAATGAAAAGGTTTTGCGCCAAGTACATGATAACGGTTTGGAAATTTAACCGGTATCCGAGCCTTGCTTAACCATGACATTAATTTAATTAATAAACTTAAATTCCGGCTTTATATTTGCCAGCAATGTACAGCAAAGTAAATTGACAAGTAAGTGTGAATGACAGCTGACAGATATTTTGATTATTGCTTGTCAATTTACTTTGCTGTATACATTGCTGGCAATTATAATTTTGTTAGAAAGTTAACAAAGCCTGAATTTTTAGTTTATTAGGGGGCTGTTTCACCATCCATTGATTAGTGTTAACTGGCGGTTAGGTGTGATGCCGTCTCTATTTGTTTTGTTCGGGTAGACGGAGACGGCATCACATTTAACCGGCGGTTAACGCTAATCAATGGATAGTGAAACAGCCCCTAATTAAATTAATGTCACGGTTAAGTTATAGAAATACGTTACTTTAACCTCCCTTAAAAAAAGCCTGCACTGAAAAAACAGGATAGCTGAACTAGTTTGGCTACTTGACGTTTAGCAAAAAGGTACTAATTAGGAACCAAAATCATGCTAATATTACAACTGGTTTTGTAAGACATCACCTAACTTATAGCTACTAGTAGGCCTTAGTTTTGTAGTCACTCAAGTTATGTTACAAAGATCAATTTTTTTTGGAACTTTAAGCTTCCCTGTCTAGTAGCCTTTGGCTTATCGAAGTTAGTGGGAAAATCACATATGTTCTTCCTAACATACAGCCTTTGGCGATCGATATCTGTTTCTTTAAAAAAGATCTTAAAGATTCACGCGTCTTCAAATTATATTGTCTTCGCTAAACACTGTCTGCATATATATGTTTTCATAATAATATATAAGTTTATAGCTCACAAATATAAAGCGACGGCAGGCCTGATTAGGATATCTGTTTCGTAGAATGAAAAGATTAATTAAAGATTCACGCGATTCAAATTATATTCTTCGCTAAATGATGTCTGCATATTATTATTTTCATAATAATATATAAGTTGTCTTTCACTCTATTCTGTTTTATGATAGCAAGGTACCGATTCATAAAATTATTATAAAGTTAGTCGGAGCGTAGAATGAAAAACGTATTAGATTAAGTACATCTACAGACGCGATATGCATATTTAATGGCCGTTATTATTTCATATTTTGAATTGAGTAAATTTTGACTTGAGTCTTTGATTTTATTTAGCGCTAAATCAGATACACGATCTCACGGGTTTTAAAAGTTATTTACGTTTTCTACACACTTTGACTTGATCTTTAAGTACTCTGTTGTTTTATGCGACAAACGCTGCGTTTGAAGCACACCGATTTGCATCAAATAATCTAATTACCAAATTAGAAATGCTTGTTCATTGTTCACATTTAAAAAGAAATTAAAACTCCACCTTTATAATGAACAGCTTTCTTCTGCCTAGCCTGGCCGGCTTTTGTCTAATTGTTTTGTTTAATTGTGTATGATTGCCTATTGTATTTAATTTTTGGTACTTTTGTGATTGTTCCAATTTTGTTTTTGCCTGTAAGCTCTAATGCGTAATGTGTGTCACTATTCTCTCTTTTTAGGTTTAATTGTATGTCATGTATCATCTTGTGTTTGTCTAACTTGGTTTAGTTTTAAGTTACTGTGGACCCACTGAAAATCAGCGTCGTGGCACCGCGTGCCATGACATATGCTGAGGTGTGTCCTTTTTTTGTATCAACTACACATCATCATCATCATCATCAACATCAGCCCGAAGACGTCCACTGCTGGACAAAGGCCTCCCCCTTAGAACGCCACAATGAACGACAACTTGCCACTTGCACCCACCGTTGGGGGAGAAAAGTCCTCGAGTGGCGACCACGAACCGGAAGACGAAGCGTTGGCAGGCCCCACCAGGTGGACTGACGACATCGTGAGAGTAGCGGGAAACCGGTGGACATATGTATATATTTATTGTTTTGTTTAGCTGTATTATTGTACTCGTAGATGTTCAAAAATAAATATTTTCTATTCTATTCTATTCAAATATGGTCTTACGCAGTGAGCGCAGCGGCAAACGCACGCATTATCTGATACGAAATTGATATGTTTAACCACCGTTTATCGAGCGCTATGTTAAGTCAGTGCTACTTAGACCAATATTGTTAATTTGTTATTTACTACCATCATCATCAGCCTACAGCAGTCCACTGCTGGACATAGGCCTCTTCCATGGCGCGCCACAACACTCTGTCTTCCCCTCTCATCCATCCGCCACCAGCGACCCTCTTAAGGTCGTCCGTCCACCGTGCCTCAGGACTACACCCGCAGCTTTTTAGACAATGACTCACTCCTGCGAAGTTTGCATTAGCCAATTAATGCAAAGTTAATTTGTCTATACAAAAGCTTATTAGATGACGCAAGATGTCACAGTGACAAGGTTCTGTGACGGCCTGGGAATCCAATAGTTATACCTATCCTAACGAAAGTAACTAAGTTAATAACTGAGATTCGATTTGTGGCATTCGAACATGGCGGATGTAGACGGTATCTAATTTTGGTATTTCTGGTTTCTTTGGCTAGTTGAAGTATAATTTTGATAGTGTTTTATGCGGCGATTAACCTTAACAGTGAACAGTGATCACAAAATTATATATTGCTCTCGTGTCTGACATTTTTTAAATGCGCAAGTTGTCTCCGCGTGGTTTCTGGAATTTTACTATCAAGTTGCAAAAACTACAATCACCGTACAACGTCGCTCCCAAAGAGAGCTTACTTCGACACTGGCAAAATTGTCCTAAAATAGGACAGAAGCCATCATCCCAGCTTATATACGTGCACGCGAACTGAGCACAGGCCTCCTCTCGGAATGAGAGGGCTTGAGCCGTAGTTCCCACGCGGGCCCAGTGCAGATTGGGAACTTGACACACACCATTAAATTGCTTCGCAGGTTTGTGCAGGTTTGCTCACAATGTTTTCCTTCACCGTAAAGCTCGTGGTAGGTCATCGTTCATCCACCATTACCTCTCATATTTCGTTTCGTTTTTCGTACAACGCTAGACACTGGCAAAATTGTCCTCCGATGGACAGAGCCATATTCAAACAACAAAGCTCGTGGTAAATTTCAAATGTAATTTCGCACATGAATTCCGAAAAACTTAGAGGTGCGACAGACGCCATATTTTAAATTAAAAAAAAATAAAAAGTTAATAACCTTGAACAGTACATAACATTCATAGACACACGAAAATGATCAAATGGAGTTTAATTACAAAATTAATGAAACTCAATGAGTAAAGTTGGTATTTAATGATGCTTGTTCAATAAAGTCTGAAATGATTTTAGTACTTACGGAAGAATTATTAATGCAATATTTCGGCGGAGACGACAAAAGGACGTCATTGTCCCAGCCTATATACGTTCCACTGCTGGGCACAGGCCTCCTCTCAAAATGTAAGTGCTGCCCACGCGGGCCCAGTGCGGATTGGGAACTTCACGGATGAAATTTATTCGTGCTAATCAGCATCATCCTAGACCTTACCTATATGTCCTATTGTTGGGCACAGGTCTCTTCTCAGAATGAAAGGGCTAGGACTCTAGTTTTCATACGGGCCTAATGCAGATCGGGAACTTCACACACACTATTGAATCGCTTCGCAAGTTTGTGTAGGTTTCCTCGCGACGTTTTCTTTCACCATAAATCACATGGTAAATTTGAGACGTATGTACCTACCTAATTTGGCACATGAATTTCGAAAAACTCAAAGGTGCGATGCCGGGAATGAACCCACAATATTCCGATTGAGAGGCCATTGGTCAAATCATCAGGCTTAGACGGATTATAACCTCCTGAGTTATCCCTAAATCTTGGAAAGGAATTTAATTTGGCGCCCAGCTGCGTTTGTACTGCGTAGAAGTGCGTAGGTAGAAGATTGTTTTTTGTTTATGCCCGGTTCACATTATCCCAGTAAAACCGTTCCAGTAGCATGGCACTGCGGTGCTTGATCGATATACAGGCACGATTTTACTGTTGGAATAGTGTGAACCGGGCAGTACGGCAACATGGAAATAAAAAATTGAATGGGTCCCGACTTTTTAACTTTAAATTAGCTACTTAACAGTGTTTTAGACCACTAGACTTATTTTCTTCCTTTTCGTTTTGGCAGTCGGGTTTTATGTTTTTTTTTATTTAATGTTTTATTTTACACTTTTTTGACATTTATGTGAAAACGGTAGATTAAAAGTATTATAACCCATATATATTTAGAATGGGCTAATTATTAGCTTTCATTTGATACCCATATTGTTACAATACAAAATATTTTTTTCATTCCTTCGCCATATTTCTTTTGCAGACGCCATTTTGAAATATTATATAGCCTGTGTCACTTCGACAGTTATGACGAATCCAATGATACCTCATATGTAAAAATCCGTCTAGCCAGTTAAGCTGCAGCGAGGACCAAAGAAATGGACATACATACGCTTCGGGCAGTCGGGTAAAAAGTACAACAAATCTCAATAAGGTAGCTTAAATGAAAAACTTGGCAAAAGGTAATCAAGTGCTATCAAGTGCAACGCTAGTCATTTTGTCGTTTATGTCTTTACATGCGGCCTATATTTTGTTTGTTAATAATCTAACTGACAGAATATATTATACATTACTATGAGATATTATTACATTATTATAAGAATATACTATGTGTATGAGTAAACATTAAATTAACATTGGCGTCATTAGAGGCCTTTACTCAGCACAGGGTAGATGTGGGCTGATTTGATTGATTGAAACATTAATTCAATAAGGGGCTGTTTCACCATCCATTGATTAGTGTTAACTGGCGGTTAGGTGTGATGCCGTCTCTATTCGTTTTGTTCAAATAGACGGAGACGACATCACATTTAACCGTCTGTTAACGCTAATCAATGGATGGTGAAACAACCCCTAAATATAATAAAACCTCGGGTTAACTAACGTTAAAATCAAAGTTAATATTAATATCATCAGACCCAGCAAAGCCCGTTCGGAATGCAAATCTACTAACCAAACACGAAAGATTACGAAAAAAAATACAAGCCACAAAAAAGGCAAAATAATCTCTCGCATCTGAACCCAAACCTTCGTACAAATAACATCAAAAGAAACACCCAAACTAAAACAACATTATAGCCCATTGAGCCCTAATATACAGACGTCAATACATTTGACGTGGGTCTACGTCAGCAACAGCGTTATGGAAATAAAGTTTAAAAAATTTGCTGACCCTTCACCCTCCGCGGGTGCGGGTATATTTAAAACAATAGACGGTCAGCAAAAATGAATCGCAGGTACACTTGCTTCGGTCCCTAGGCTTTGTTTTTAATTCTCGCTGATCGAGGGTTTTTGCTTGAATGCCAGTTTGGATAATTAAAAAAAAATTGCTTGTTAAAGTGGCAGAACGTGAACCGCACTCACTTTTTAGCGCTGAATTGTGCTTTTTGAATCAGTAAGGTAGACCGGCCAGCGAAAGCTGTCCACGCATTTTTTACGAAACTTTAATCTGGTATCATTTTTGATACTGTCAAAATTGACATATTGTCATTCTAGCCCGGCTGGAATAATTTTGATACTGCTGTTATAATACATAAATAAATTATTTTTTTGTATAATTCAACCTCCTACACTCCGCAAAATGCAAATCTTATACGATTATATTAGAATTAAAATGTTAGAATGTCAAAATGAAAAATGTGCGGTTGTACGACAAGAACTGAAACTAATTGAGAGCAATACCAATACGAACTTTCCTATTTAATCTCAAATGTCAAAATGAAAATGTACAGCTGTACGATGAGTACTGAAACTAATTGACGGAAAACTATAAATACGTTTTTTCCCGACCAAATACGATGGGAAATATGTAGGCAGTACATCTGTATTGATATTTGTACCTCTACATTTCATAAAGAACCAATACCTAATCCTATGTCTGTTGAATCGTCGATTCTCAATCTTCAAGTACGTTATTATTTCGAAACCTAAAAAGTTTAGACAGCGTCTAACGGTAGACTCCAATCTGAACATTAACCTTCTATCCATCAGTTGGAATACGTAAGATATAAATTAACAAAGTTTAATCAGGCTTAAAGTTATTATGATTAAACCTTAATAATTAATGAACTGGCTTGTTAAATATAACAGAGTGTTTTTAGGGTTTGTAAGTATGAAGTGGGTACTCTAGTTGATTAAGTTGGGGTAAACCGTGGTAGACTAGGGGTTTGACCTTGGCATTTCAAGCAGAGGGTCGTGGTTTCAAACACCGCATCGCATCTTTAAGTTTTTTGGAGTTCATATACTTACGACATACATTTGAAATTGACCGGTTTACTAATGTTTCGACGAATAACGTCTGGCATACTGTTTCAGTTCACAACTTTTCCTTTCGTAACTGTTTAATATTTGTGAAACTGTTAATATTTTTATAAAATTAACCTAACCTAAAGGGTTATACTACACGTTGGCCCTCAAATAAATCCTGAGATATTTACAGTTTTAGAGTTTGCGAAATGAAACAGTTTGCCAAAGTTACGAAATGAACGAATACCGAAATTCACCACCAGCTTTACGGTGAAAGAAAACATCATGAGCCTGCACAAACCAGAAAAGCAATTGGTGTTTGAAGTTCCCAATCCACCCGTGTGGGAACTACATAATGCTTAGGAGGTTTAACATAATTACGGCAAGACGGGAGAGAAAACTGATTTATTTAATAAAATATAATAAATATCATGGGACACTTGACACCAATTGACCTAGTCTCATACTAAGCAAAGCTTGTAAGTACTAAGGATACTTAGGCAACGGATAAACATACTTATATAGATAAATATATATTAAACATCCAAGACCCGATAACAAACATTCGTATTCAAAATACCACGCACAGGACTTATTTATCTATCACGCAAACACACACGAGTAATATTTACCTCGACGTTTCCACCACTATACTCGTGACCACGGCCACTGTAATGTTGCCGAAACGTCGATGTAAATATTACTCGTGTGTGTTAGCGTGATAAGTACAGTGCGTGGTATTTTGACTATGAGTGAAAATCACGAAAGTTTAAAACAAAACATTCGTATTATTCATATAGATATCTGCCCCGGCCGGGAATCGAACCCGGTACCTCAAGCTTCGTAGTCAGGTTCTCTAACCACTTCGCCATCTGGTCGTCTAATGAAAACAATTACGTAAATCTAAATATTCGACCTAGAGAAGTAGGAATAATTATTTGTGAACCAATAAACTTAGACAAGATATAATAGGTTTCTGCTAAAAATAATAATCTCTAAAACAACTATATGGCATTGTCATCTTGTCTACTTATCCATACAAAATTCTAAGCCACTTGCCACTCACTAGAAGTGGGTGAGTCCGACATGAAAACTGTGAATACAACTTAACATTACAAGTTAAATAAAGGTCTATCAAATGTAGTATTGTACGAAATGTTACAGCTACCTAGATAAATGGGTTCTCTATCGTTTGCCCGAATTTCATATGGCCGAATGTATCGTTTTCTAGAATTTTCATTTGCCATAAAGTAATTTATTTCTGAAATAGTAATTTCTTCACAGTTGATATTAAACTAACCTAATCTAACCGACTGCATTCTATATGATGACATTAAAAAAATCCTGAACACAGCACGGTTCTATATATTTTATGGCAAACGTTGGTACGGCAAGTGAAATTCGGGCAAAGGAAATTCGGGCAAGTAAAGGTAGACGAGATAAATGTTGTTATATCTTTCGAGAAGCACCCAAGAACTAAATTACAGCCAATAAAATGTTACAGAAGGTATTTTAGCTAGACTGGCAAAGCATCTGCAATCGTCTGATATTCCTTCTGGTCTGATCAGGTCGTTAGTGCTCACCGCTCACCCACCATCAGTAACCCTACTCACCCGTTTTCCACCCTATTACATTAGCATTAAAATAACAAATCCGTTAGCTGGTTTGAGTTAAGGAAAGATGCTTTACCGTTTTTCCTTTGAGTTTATAATGATTGCAGAGAGTTTGTGAAATCTTTCTCTATTAAATATAAGGTTTCCTTGACGGAAACAGGATATTTTATGTAGGAAATACGTTATGCCGGCCGAAGATCGTTACTCGTTTTAGCATAATTTTTTTCACTAAAGTATAAGATGTTATTGCAGTTATAATTGTGGTAAAACTGTTCGATAGTTTACAAATAAAGTGGAACCGTAGCCAAATTGCATACAAGATGGAAATAACAATTGAAATCGAACAATCGTCGACGAAATGTTAGCAATAAATGTCGTGATTGTAACAGTGACTATAACTGAGAATCGGGTAACTTAAAAACAATAAATCTGCTCTCAGAATAATAATAATTATTCAATAATTTATATGTAGGTTAGCCCAGTGCTGATCAAAAACTTAGCACACACCATTTAAATGACAAATAAAAAAAAGTCGAGGCAGCTAGTCGCTAGGAATAATTTTTCAGAAGTACTTATATATTGGTCGTCATGGCCAGCAATGAACTGAATCATCCAATTATTGCTAACTTTCTTCTTTTTATTAATACATAAATGATGCTGAATATTTCAAAGTATGTTTGAGAAAAATAATTTTCAAGCTTAAATACTATCCACCTCTGGAATCTCGTTAAATTTCGCTGAGAGCTCCAAAATATACCACTTGGTGTTATCGTGGAGATCTTCAATTTCTGCCAAGTAAATCTGTAGATAAAATCTTAGGCTTTTGCGGCAAAGTAGTTTGTGTGGCGCCCATTAAAATTAAGTAGGTATTTACGGCCACACACTTGGCACTCTAGTGCCATAAGATATGTCACCGTAGAGTTAGAGACACTTGCAATATATTGTCACTTTTAACAAAGTTTCTGAGAGTTCATTTTTGTTTGGAGCTCTATACCTTAAAAAACTTTATAGGATCAATGCGTGCATTTACCAATTAGTACACTTTGAGAAAACATGCGTTTTCCAAGTCATAATTTAACCTTTTTAACAGAGCCCTATTTCTAGGTACTTAATGCATAATGGCCGGGTCATGAAGAGTATTATTTTGGGAAAGTGCATTTATTGGGAAATTTACGTTTTGGCTGTAGGCTATACATTTAAAGAATAGTAGATTATTATAATCTAAGCGTTACGTGCTTTTACCACACCCGTGCCCTCACCCCACTAATATATAAATAAGAAATTTAAACTTTTTCAAACATACAAAATATTAATAGGGATTTGAAAACTAACATAGTTTTATTTTCAGCAAACGTACGTACAGGATTGCCTTTCAAATTAGTCTTTTAAAAGGCGTTTGGTGGCTGTAACCACCTTAAAAGCTAGTAAATAATACATCAAAGTTATTAGCACATTAGCTCACACTTTAAGGAAGGTCGCGTTGTAACATACATTATCGTATAATACGTACTATATCACCCCCTTGCAGTGGGTGCAGTAACGACCCGGCCAGCATTGTGAACGATCGACGACGCGGCGTAAAACCTCACTATCCATTGCTCGGTCGACATCATATAACCAAATAACTCACCATCATCATCATCAGCCGAAAGAAGTCCACTGCTGAACAAAGGCCTCCCCTTTAGAACGCCACAATGAACGACAACTCGCCACTTGCATCCACCGGCTGTCCACAACTCTGGCAATGTCGACAGTCCATCTAATAGGAGGCGTCAACGCTTTGTCAAATATTTTTATGTGTATCGAATATGTGTAAATCTGGTGACAATACAATAATCTGATAGTGACATCCTGGTAGTCCGGCCAGGATCAGCTCCACAGGACGGAACTTCAACGGTTAATGGCATCGAGTTCAAATTTGGTATTCAAATGTAGTTTGGGTTATAATACTAGTACAATCAACAAAAAAAACAGTCAGCATAAAAACCTTGTACTAAAAATGTTTTTTTTTCCCAAAAACTTATTTTTACTTAGGAAACTATAAAGTCAGTTACTTCATTTCACAAGCAATGTATGAAATCAATCACATATAGTCTCTGCCGCATTGTAAGGGGTTAGTCTAGGAGGGCTGACTCGGCACTTCTAATACTTACGTTTGCAACTTAGACTCCCCGTCGCCTCGAACAGAAAAGAAAGCAGCATGTCTTGCCATCATCATCATCCCAGCCTATATACTATATACGTCCCACTGCTGGGCACAGGCCTCCTCTCAGAACAAGAGGGCTCGGGCCATAGTTCCCACGCGGGCCCAGTGCGGATTGGGAACTTCACACGCACCATTGAATTGCTTCGCAGGTTTGTGCAGGTTTTCTCACGATGTTTTTCCTTCACCGCAAAGCTCGTGGTAAATTTCAAATGTAATTCCGCACGTGAATTTCGAAAAACTCAGAGGTGCGAGCCGGGGTTTGAACCCACGACCCTCTGTTTGAGAGGCGATAGGTCAAACCACTAGGCCACCACGGCTTTTTTTGTGTTGCCATATTGCTGGCTAATCCTGCTAATATTATAAATGTGAAAGTCTGTGTGCGGAGTATCTCTGTTTGTTTTGACTAATATATACTTTTAAAGGTTCTGTACCCAAAGGGTAAAAACGGTTCCCTATTACTCAGACTCCGCTGTCCGTCCGTCTGTCTGTACGCATGCTGTATCTCATCAATCGTGATATAGCGGCAAACTCTAGAGTATTTTAAAGTTTGTTTCAATCTTATCACGCTCGCAGTAGTTTGGTTAGCCACAGTATTGATTCCAATCAAATTGATTTCGAACTCTTTCTCGACCTTTCGGTAGACACCAAGGACACAACCTTGTGGAATAAAGGCTATTACTAGCTATTATGGAACTTTTAGGCACTTGTCCCACCGCCGACGATGAGCGAGAAGCGAGCAGAGCGAGTAACTAGAAACGAGTGGGCGAGCAGTGAAAAGCGAGTATTCGAGCACGACGGACGATTACTCGCTCCACTCGCTCGAGCCGGGCGGCCGCCAAGCTAATAGCGCTGAGCGAGTATCGCTGAGCTAGTTTTATAGCTCAGCGAGTTTTATAGCTCTTGTCGCTGCGACAAAAGATGTAAGAGCGAGTTCTCGCCGGCAATGTGAACCGCCAGCGATCAACTATTAATATATATGTCTCTTTTACTCACACAGGATCTTATATCTTTTGTTCGTTTCTTGAGCGAGAAAATAGTCGATAGCCAATCGTTTACTCGCCGGCGGTGAGACAACTGCCTTAAACAACAAAGTTTTACACGCGATGCTTTTACGATAATGTGATCGAGAATAATAATAACCTAGCCAACAAAAAGTTGCAAAACCCCTTTGTCACTTCAAAGTTCAATATCTCAAAAACGGCTACCCAATTTTAATTAAACATGTCTAAACCATCGCTAGAAAATCTGCTTTCAAATAAAAAAAACCGCATTCAAGTCGGTCCATCTGTTTAAGAGCTACGGTGCCACAGACAGACACACAGACAGACAGACTGACACATATAGCGGTCAAACTTAAACAACCCCTGTTTTCGCGTCGGGGGTTGAAAAAGGGCCAAGTGCGAGTCGGAGTCGCGCACGGTGGGTGAAGAGTGTCTCACAATCACAACACACATAACAGGAGATGGTCTAGGGAAATATTTGTCATCTCATCATCATTATCATCATCCCAGCTTATATACCTACGTCTCACTGCTGGGCACAGGTTTCCTTTCAGAATCAGAGGGCTTTGGCCTTAGTTAAAGCTCGTAGTAAATTTCAAATGTAATTACACACATGAATTTCGAAAAATTAAGAGGTCCGAGGCCGGATTTAAACCCACAATCCTGTGATTGAGAGGCCACAGTTTAAACTACTTCCACTGAACTTCGATGTCCATACTGACCTATATTTTCCATCCCAAGTCAAACCAAACACAAAGTCTTGGTTCTAACTTTATAATCCAGCTAAACCTATCTATCGCACGCCATCCACGTTAGATTTCCATTAGAGCGGTAACACGTGAGATAGGGAATGATTGGACCCGGGTAAATGAGAGTTGCACCTAGGTATACTTCGTGGCCGTGGTGGCCTAGTGGTTTGACCTATCGCCTCTGAAGCAGAGTGTCGTGGGTTCAAACCCCGGCTCGCACCTCTGAGTTTTTCGAAATTCATGTGCGGAATTACATTTGAAATTTACCACGAACTTCACGGTGAAGGAGAACATCGTGAGGAACCTGCACAACCTGCGTAGCAATTCAATGGTGTGTGTGAAGTTCCCAATCCGCACTGGGCCCGCGTGGGAACTACGGCCCTAGCCCTCTCATTCTGAGAGGAGGCCTCTGCCCTGCAGTGGGACGTATATAGGCTGGGATGATGATGATGATGATGATGATACTTCGTTGAGGCTGAATTTCCACCAGAGAGATTACACCAGTGTTTAACATGAACCAATAAAAACACTTCTATCCTGCATTTACATACCCTAGCTCAGAGGAGCGAGGTTTTTCCGTATACAGGTTAAGCATTGTATTAGAAAAAAAAAAACTATAGCAAAAAAATTGAACCGACTACAAAAAAACTTGAAAATATTCTTTTTTACATGTTTGAAATCAGTATATCAGCACGAGCCAGACGAGTGGAGCTAGGTATATTTAATCGTCTACTCACTATATACTGAGCTTCTATCACTCCCTGCTGGCTCATGCTGAGGCACCGACTTCGATTTTTTTACTGATTAGGTTTTAGGAGAGGCAACAAACTAAAAAAAACCGAATTGACAACCTCCTCCATTTTTTGAAGTCGATTAAAAATAAATAAAAAATAGTACATTTTTCTGCAGGGCCGACATCGCACTGACATCGCGTAAAGCGCTGCGGGTGTCTATGGACAGTGGTGATCACTTAACAACAGGTGACCCACTAGTTCGTTTGTCTGGCCACTCTAAAAAAAAAGTCAATTATTCGTATTGAATTGAAATAGCAATCCACTCAAATCGAATGTCCCTTTCCTAAGTTTCCCCGTCCGTACGTTCTCCTTGAACAACTAGAAGGAAAGATAACTTGGCAAGAATATAATATTAAATATTATAGTGGCTGTTTAGGGATAGTTTATTAAATAACTAACTTGCTCACGTAGCTATTCGAGGCACGTACGTTGTTGATCTACCTGCCGTGCCGATACGCATTTATCCGAGTCTAGTTTACTATACGGATATCATTTTTAGGATTCCGTAGCGCAAAAGGAATGAGAAAAGTTAAACCCAATTGTCATTTCATGTCAATTTTCATGTCATTGGGGGTTAAAAAACGGAACCTTTATAGCAAGACTTCCCAACCAAAAGGTCACGCCCCCCTAGGAGGGCGTAGAGAAATATGTCAGGGTCAGGGGGGGGGGGAGCTAATAGGTACATTTGTATTTCCGAAAAAAAACTAGGTAGGTAGTAAGTAGGTAGCGTAGATAAATGAACTGTTCCGAACTTAACTTAAGGGGAGCATGAATATTTTGAACATGATACTACCGTGAGACTCACTCATATAAAATATATTATTATTTTTGGTTCGGGGACGCTCGGCGAAATAAAGGTTGGGAAACCCTACTTTATAGCATCTCTTCGTTATCTGTCTTGGACCATCTGTCCGTTGGCAAGACCCTTTATCTCAAGAATGCGTGGAGATATGAAGCTGAAATTAATATCAAATGCTTAGGCTTAGGTCTGCTAAATACCCCTTACTTAAATACATTCTGGTTCGGCAGATATAAGTCGTAGTAGATAAACAAATCTCTGACATAAGCGCTATTTCATTACAAATATGATTTAAGGTTATCAGCAAAAAATCTGGGCTGAATTTAAATGATGGTTGTAGATTTTTTGTTTTTGTTTTCATACTTTGGCTAGGATATTCGCGATATATAAATATATTTTTTCGTGCTAAATTTACTATAAAATGCAATTTATCCACATCATCATTATTTTTCATTCATCAGTTTTTTTTATATTTTGTATTTTTTTTATTATATAATTGTTTTTTTGTGTTATTTATTATTATTTATTTAATTTTGATTTTTTGTGATTAGATAGATAAATAAATTATTTACCCACTATATTTATTTGTAAATGACTTGACACTTTACACTTTATTGTACACAAAAACTTCAACTATTGCCAATTTCTGGTCAAGTTTAAATATCTTATATTAGAGAAAACTACGGGTCCTCCGAGGCCCAAATTGAGCTTAAATTATATATAAAACTTAGCAAAGCTATTCCGCGCCACAACTTCACTAAACAACGTGACTTAACCTAAACACAAAGAACGAAACTTCTGTTTACTTGGGAAAGTTTCGCACCCCTGCCGCTGATGTGCAGGGACCGTGAAATGCCACAGCGGTCCAAACAGAAGGTCCTATAGGAACAAAAATTCGAAATAAAAAAACTCCCGCCCTATGACCCGCAAAAAAAAATGATGACCTACTTCAGTGACTGAAGGTAGCGTTAGTTAGAAAATGAACTGTTTTTTTAAAGTACTTACGAGGTGGTTCGGGAGATAAGAGCAGGACTTAGCATACCGGATTCAGTTACATATTGTGTATATTTAGGTATTTAGGGTTTACATTACGCATTTATATTTATTCAAATGTTTTGCTCTATTTGTCGATCCTTGCTTTTTTATTGCTCTTCTCTACCACTCAAAGGTTGACTGGCAGAGATCCCTTCAGAGATAAGTTCACCTTTGTACTCAACACTTTTTTTAACCCTTTCCTTTTTGTACAATAAAGAGTATAAATAAACAAACAAACATAAGGCTACCATATCGTACCGATAATGAGTGAGATTAAAGTTTTTTTTTTGCGAACAGAAACTATTAAATTATTAACTAAATGCATATTAAAAGTGCTTGAGTTTTACTATGGTTGTGATCAGTTCATTATCTATTACTGTGGGTGTAGGGTTGATCCTGCTCACATGTCCGAAATCACTCTGTATGTATGATTAGGCTATCACTTACGATAACTTTGTTAAAAATCTTATTATGGTTAGTATTCGTAAATCGAGTAACAAAGTGGTCATCGATGTCCCCTTCTTTCGTGCGAAAATGGTATGTTACCAGCTTTTTACGGCAAAAATATGAATCAAACCGTTTTTCAAAGGTACTGCAAACATAATGCATATTTTTTTCAAAAAAGAAAATGTTCATTTTATAATAGAATGACTCAGTTACTTAAGAAGTATCTAAACTGATAACTGCAGTCGCCAACCTGCGACTAAGGCATTTTCCCCCCAAAGATACAAGGGAGAGCCTTGGGGCCTTGGCCTTATGTTCAGCAGTGGACGTCTTTCAGCTGACATGATGACTTAAGAAGTAGTCCCTCATTTAAGTTGTTTCATCGTTTGTTAAACATAATTAGTATAAAATATTCAACTATTTGAATGAGCCCTCTGTAAATATACTCTGTGAGTCTTAGTTCAGGGAACTGGGGTGCTCGACCATGGGAACAAGAAGTAAACTTGACTTTTTCCAACAAAAGTTGTCCTAATTGGCGTTTAATTACTGTACTGTTTAGTAACTTAATAATAATGGAGCGAGGCGTGAATTTTATAACTGCTACTAAGCGACATCTCTTGTCTGGGTGAGCGGTTAGTTCCGAAAGAATGTGACGTCTGTCGACGAAACATAGATGTCGCTAGTGCTGCTGCTTAAGTAGCATAATAGAAATAAGCAACCTGAGATATGTATGCATAGGAAAAATTCGTGTCTAGATTCCTGTCAAGCAGTGGTGTAAGGGGTTATAGCACGCAGCACGGATTGCTGAGGACCTGGGTTCGATTCCCAGTTCTGGTCTCTTTTTCTGGTTTTTCTGTGCATCCATTTGTCTCAGTTTGTATTTTCGATATGGTTTCACGGGATACCCGTAAAAGTAACAAATTTGGAGTTGAAATAAAAAATACAAAAAGACTCCAAAAAACCAATCATAATTAGTTTCACCTGTCCCGTTGTCATTTTACACGGTATAACAGTTAAACACTAACAGCCTTATTCATAAAGTTAGAGCGAAGCTCTTGAAGATGCTAAAAACATGATTCATAAACGTCTGTTAGCGCTAATCAGATCAAGAAAGTTAAGGACAGACCCTCCTTTATCTCTCTGAAGTCACAAAATGGCCGCCACAAGTTTGAACAGCTGACTTGCTAGAGCAAAACCATTACGAAGATATTTATAGTGAAGCAGGGCTATTAAAAAAAAATCCGGAAAACAGGAATTTGTATTTAAATCCTCTAAATTAGCAACAATAAATATGAAAAAAAAATAAGATGATAACATAATTATGGCTTTTGCACAAATAAACATGGGATCGAAATGGCGGATCTCGCTTTTTATTTTTTTCAGGTAATTGCTGTCACTGCGTCAAAATTATCGATTAATTTTTGTCATTTTCAAGGTGCAACAACGCGTCTAATCCGTCTATCAGCATCTCAACACTAGCAGAAGCAAACGTTTATGAATCACACTTCTTGACACCGTCAACAAAGCTTAATCAGTCTGCTATAACAGACCGATAACCTAATTAAGGTTTTTTTATGAATAAGGCTGTAAGGCACTGCGCAAGACAAACGCTGAGAAGAGAGAAAGAAATTGAATTATAATACAACAAAACAACAATTCATAATTTTCTTACACATAAAAAGGTAAAAAACAATACAAGGCATTTAAAAAAAATAGTACAGGTGGACAAACGTAACATCTATCATCTCACAGAACCTTAAACATTTATCACATACACAATTCCATCAACCATCAAACACGTCACACTGGAGCTGATGCAAGAAAGCCATTAAGAAGGCACTGCGCGCGAACACGCGCCGACGGGACCGCCAGTAGGGGGTTATTGCGTGGCCTAAAACCAAACTTGGTCAAAAGAGGAACATGTAAGCGCACAAGTTGCGCCACCAATTCTCCACAGTCAGAATCCCCGCGCAAAGCGCCGCAAAGCATAACCAACAGAGAATATTAGTATGTAAATTGCGTGACAATATACAATAATCTGGTAGTGACTTCCTGGTAGTTCGGACAGGATCGTCTCCGCAGGACGGAACTCATCAAGGGTTAATGGTATCGACTTGAAATTTGGTGACAATGCAAGTACAGTCAACAAAAAGTGCAGTCAGCAAAAAAGCTTATATTAAAAATGTAATTTTTATGGTTAGGTTATTTTACATATTATGCTACAAATCATGAGCATAAACTTTCCAGTCTCATCAGTTTTATCTCATACATTAAAGGATTACAAGCTTCGTTGAATGAGAACTTGGACGCTTATCGTGCTTTATGCGGCAAAACTTTGCACGTACGATGCTTTGCAACTTTGCATGCAGAATGTAGCTTTATGGGCTATTAAAGGGAATATATGAAATGCTTATATTTATGTTACGTTAAGCTCGTTATGCTACAGTACAGTACAATAAGATTTAAAAATAAAACACGAACCAAATATTATCAATACTAATATTATAAATGCGAAAGTGTGTGTGTTTGTGTGTTCGTATTTTTGTCCGTCTTTCAAGTTGAAGCGGAGCGACGAATCAACGTGATTTTTGGCATAGAGATAGTTTATAGGCAAGAGAGTGACATGCTACTTTTTATCCTGGAAGAATGCACCGTTCTCGAGGAAACAGCGCGCGATAACCGAATTCCACGCGGGCGAAGCCGCGGGCAAGATCTAGTTTGGTAAATAAATCTACAAACAAAAAAATCGAGATTATGGAGTCTAGACACATCCGGCGCACAAGTCCTATGCTATACCGCCAAGTCACTGACTGATGTCAAAGCTATCGAAATAACCGTCATATGTATAGCTTTCATCAACATCGTGGGCTATTCCCAAGATCCAGTAACTTACCTACCCTTATTTTCGGCTTTGTTAAGACCAAACCAGCACCGCGAAAAAAATTTAATTGAATTGATTTGTGAATTTTAAGAAATTACGCGGTGCTTTCAATGTGTTTTTACCCAGGGAACGCCAAAGTTACTCTTCGCTAGTCATACCGTAATTTTTGTCCGAATCATCGTTTGTCATGATTTTTCCTTTGAAACCTTAATTTTTTCTGAATTTTATAATGGTCATCCTATAGAAAAATATAGGTTAGGTTAGGTTTCTTTTATAACAACTCTGAACAGTTATTGGATTCAGAGAAAAAAGAGTTATGACAAACGATCGTTCTGACAAAGATTACATTCGGACTTTCAGTAGGTATGCGAGCCGATATGGACCCTTTTACCGAGCAAGCTTTAACGCTTTAAGCGTTTCGCGATCAAAGCAGTTCGCACCTCCTCAGTGCTTGCGCGGACCATTAGAGGGAATAGGGTTTAAGGGGCTACCCGAGGTTTTCATCGATTTTTGACAAGTTTTGAATCGTATCTACTTTTGCACTACAGATAGAATTAGTCAAACGGCCATCGGTTCTCCAATCTTTTATCTCCATTTTTATTTACCGGATTTTGGAAAAAATGAATACTTAATTTATTATGATTTTTTTAAACAGTCTAAAAAAACACTTATTTCGTATCTCTATTGACGTGAAAGATCTAACATATATGAAATCTACATATTTGGGTTCGTCTTTAACGTCTCTAAGAACGTGTCGAGGGTTTTCATTTGAAACTAATTACACGAAAGTTATGGCCAGAAAACCAGTTTTTTGGCCTAAAATTGTTCAACTTTGATACCAAATATCTCGAACACAATGAATTTTGAAGTGATTATGAGATGATTAGAGAAATACATAGGTATTTGCCGTTAAGTATCGATAATTTTATCCTCGAAATCCAGTTAACCTTATTTTTTGCTTGCTTTTTAAATTACGCGGTGTTTTTAATACGCGAGTCCAAACTCGGCCACTTTTTACCGTGCAAGCTTTTAACGCTTAAAGCTGTTCGCGCTCGAAAGCAGTTCGCAGCTCATTAGTGGGGATAGGGTTTAATGGTCGCCGCCAGTGACTCGTGAGGCAAAATCAATGCGTCAGCTTGGCTTCATTGGACTAGAAATTTGAAATTTTACTAATATCTACTTAAATATATCTTCATAATAATAATCCTGAATGTTGGCTTCATTCGCGTGTACCATTCAGTGGAATTGAAATTCGGGCACTTTACGTAATTCCCGCAGGAGTTGGCAAATATCATATCGAAGTCTTAATTTATGTTGTACGTATGAAGAATAACTACCTGTTAAAATGATACCGTGGTCTTTAAATACGTTGTATGAAGAATACCTATCCACAATGTTTATCTTTGATTAAGTGCTAGAGATTTTATAAAATAAAGAAAATAATTTATTCACAACAGCACTGACAGATACATAGGTTAGATAAATACATAGGTACTTGCCGTTATTCATAACTTTATTCTCGAAATCCAGTTAACCTTATTTTCTGCTTGCTTTATAAATTACGCGGTGTTTTTAATACGCGAGTCCAAACTCGGCCACTTTTTACCGTGCAAGCTTTTAACGCTTAAAGCTGTTCGCGCTCAAAAGCAGTTCGCAGCTCCTCAGTGCTTGCGCGGGTCATTAGTGGGGATAGGGTAAAATGGTCGCCGCGAAAGACTCGTGAAGCAAGGTCAATGCACCAGCTTAGCTTGCTTTAAATATAACTTTAAGATTTCAATAAGATCTGCTTTAAGCTAAGCATATTTACCTACGTTAAGTTTGTACGTGTATATGGTAATATACACGTACAAACTACTACTACTAGTAGGTATACTAAGTCTATGTAGATTCATTATACAAAACACGAAAATGTGTACGTCTGCGAGTGCGTGTTGTTTTATAAAAAAATAGTTTTCAAGTTGAAATCTGTTGGCTAAATATGCAAGCATTTAAAGCGCCACTTTAAAAAAAAATTAAAGGAATCAATTTTTTTTTGCTCTTTGAATTTTAAATAGCTGTCTATTACTCGAATTGACAATAGCTACAATGTTTATGACAGAGACAGACAGCGAGATTTGAAAGTAATAACCCTCCTTCGGGCAGTTGGGTAAAATAATAATAATATAGACGTTTTTCTAGTACAATATCTATTGTACTAGACTATTGATTAGGTATTGTTTTACAAGCACATATAGGTAGTGCCACGAGTGTTGAAGTGAATGATTGCACACACAGCTACATGAAGTACTAATTGCATATAAGGAGAATGAATGAAATGAATGAGTGAATCTCAAAATCCCGCTGTCATTACATGACATGTTCTTCAGTGCGTGACCTCAACTCTGGTGGCACTACCTATACAAGCACGTACAAGCTACTTTCTTCTAAACTATTGTTATATTATACTAATGAAGCGCGTGTATTTTTAATAAATTTCATGACCCGTTTCAAAGTTCTGTTATTTGATGTAAATGAGCTGAAATGCTCCGACGTTGTAATCACAAATATTTCCTTACTGTAAAAATAAGGTAGTCCGTTACTACAAGGTCGATTCGCAAGAGAACGAATAAATTGAATGAGTGAATGATAATAATCTATGAACGCATCACGGAATGCTGGTTGATTCAACAAGTGACAGTCGTATTGGAAGAAGTATTGTACTTGTTTAAAAAATATTAAGAGGCCCCTGTATACCTACGCCACTCACACAGCGATAAATGACATTACTTTCATTCAATTCGTTCGTGCCAGGTCTTGTGCACCGATCTAGAACGAAAAGCAATGAATGTTTCATTCACATTAAAACCTATGTATTCTTATTGTGAGTGTGGTCTTAGAGTGTATTGCGGTATGTATATAAAAAAATCTTTAAAAAATTAGAAAACTGTCACAAGTAGGATGTTCATACTCAGCATAAAATATTTTTCACTATAAGAGTTAGTCACAAAAAAAACTTGAGTCCATTTGATGTAAGGGCCGACTTACTATGGAAACCCGGCTGTTTTTTCATTATTAAATAAATTTAGCACGCATGTATCACTACTTGTTGACTACTTACTACTTTATTACAAACCTATCTGAATCTGTATCTCGCTCAATGCCTTGAGTTGAGTGTGCGAATTACCAATTTGAACAAACTGTTTTGGAATATATACTTAATCGGTTAAATATTAACAATAAAAAAGGGTTTTTAATTTACTGAATCAGGCGTTACTTTGCGGAGGTCTATATCAAAGAACTATAAGCAATTACTTTGCTCACCAGGGATCTTACGATACGTCTATGCTGTAAAACGATCAAAACCGACGAGTACTGTGCCCTTAGCGTAAGTTTTCGGTACAAAATGCGTCTCAATCGCGTTCGCGTCAAAATCTCAATTTGTATGGAAACACGAACATCGCAAACGTTCCGCTAGAGGCGCTGTTCGTGTTTGCACACAAATTGAGATTTTAACGCAAACGCGATCGAGACGTATTTTGTAACTAAAAACTTACACTAAGGGCACTGAGCGACATTAACATTGTGGTTGTATTTTACCGTACTCGAACTTAAAGGTACAAAGTCGTCCCCGACTTTGTTTCGATATTGCGAATCAGACTAATGGCCGGCCGGGACACCGGATACTTTTCCAATTTATTCTCCTAAATATAATGTACCTAAAGAAACTAAATCTAACTTCTCCAACCCCGGATGTTTACCTTTCTGCGATTTGGCGAAGTTAAATTAGGTGTTTACGCGAATTTGTTGTTTTTTGCAAGAAATGAAATATTTATTGCGATTTGAGATTGCGCACAAGACTGTCAGTCGCTTAGTAATACAAAGACGTAATTTCATATCGGCCTATATACGTCCCACTATTACGCACAGGCTTTTTCTCAGAATGAGAGGGCTTGGGCCGTAGTTCCTACGCGAGCCCAGTGCGGATTGGGAACTTCTCACGCACCATTACATATGCTGGTTTCTTTCCTCACGATGTTTTCCTTCACTGTAAAGCTTGTGGTAAATTAAGTTATTTTAAGATTCTTGTTTCGTGTAAATTTTATTATGTAATGTGTATTAATTAATATACAGAAATTTGATATTGTAAAACGAAAGATTTTAAAATAAGTAGTAACTATTAATATGTATAGCAAAAATTATAACAACAAATGCTATACCCTACCAGGGTACATGTTAACTTTAAGAGCTTTTGTTACCATTTGTATGCAATAATAATAAATAAAAAACAATTGTAATTTCGCACATAAATTTGCGAAAAACTCGGAAATTCAAGCGCACGTTTGAACCCACGATCCTCTGCTTGAGTACGCAGTGAAAACGCAGGCGCAAATGTGTACTAAGAATCACCTTATCCTACTAATATTATAAATGTAAAGTATGAGTGAGTGAGTGAGTTTGTGTGAGTGAGTATGTTTGTTACTTCTCACGCTGAAACGGCTGGACGGATTTAAATGAAATTTGCAAAAAGTTAGTTTATAACCTGGATTGAAACATAGGATACTTTTCATCCCAATATTCCCACGGGATAGGGATAAAATCTCTAAATAACAACCTCTGGGCTTAGAGTCATGAAATTTGGTATGTAAGTAGCTGGACGTCTGGAATAACACATCGGCTACTTTTTATCCCGATTTTCCCAAGGGATAGGGATAAAATCTTGAAATAACAACCGCTGGGTTTAGAGTCATGAAATTTGACACGGGTGTTTTAATTTAACATCAATGAAGACCACGAAGTCATTTTAGGGAATTCCCACGAGAATTGATTAAAATCCCGGAATTTCAATTCAACTGCTGTATCTAATGATTTATGCGTGCGAAGCCGCGGGCAAACGCTAGTTCTTCATAAAACTTTCTTAATAATCTGATCCCAAGAATTCCTCACCAAAAACTTGGAACGAGCATTTTTAGTATCTACTCGGTAATATAATAATAACTGGTCTGAAATTTAATTAAAAATTCTCCCTCCTTTCTGTTATTTAATGCTTAAGGAAAATATTTGATATCCAAACACCAAATAGCCCGGCGATGGCAAATATAAATGTAAACTCTTTCTTTCTAAATTCTTTTACTTTCATCTTAATAACTCCCCACCCTGAATTGGTTTCCTTATTACCAAGGCCTTGTTGTCTAATGGCAGCGCCAGATATATGTAGCTCCACTTGTTTGAACACTTTTTTAGGGTTCCAGAGCCAAAATGGCAAAAACGGAACCCTTATAATTTCGCCATGTCTGTCTGTCTGTCCGTCCGCGGCTTTGCTCAGGGACTATCAATGCTAGAAAGCTGTAATTTTGCACGGATATATATGTAAACTATGCCGACCAAATGGTAAAATTAATTATTTTTTCAAGAGTATACTGGTGTGCTGGATATCCCGGCTGCAGCATCAGCTCGTCGTGTTGCCACCACTGCATTGTATGTAGAATCAATTACTGATCTAAACGAATCCAAACACGACATATGTGCTATTATTTTTTATAGAGTGTACTATTATCCTGGCGGCAGCATCAGCTCATCCTGTTGCCACCATTGCATTGTTTGTAGAATCAAATACTGATCAAAACGAACCCAAACACAATATATCTGCTACAGTTTTATTAAGAGTGTACCTACTAGTGTTCTGGATATCCTCGCTGCAGCATCAGGCCGAGAATTCCATAATCTTGCATAGCTATATAGCATGGGTATTTAAAATTTTAGGTCCCAAATATGTTTGAAAGTAAAGTAAATATCCATTATGCGTCTAAGATTCCTACCGCAGCGAACAAAAGAGCTGATGATCTTGAAACGGCTGAACCGATTTTGATAAATCATGTCTAAGATCCATCGCTAGAAAACCAGCTTTCAATCAAAAAAACCGCATTCTAATCGGTCCACCCGTTTAAGAGCTACGGTGCCACAGACAGACACACAGACGTACAGACACACAGACACACATAGCAGTCAAACTTATAACACCCCTCTTTTTCGTCGGGGGTTAAAAACAAAACATCGAATAGTATAAATTGGGACCCACTCAGCATAATGTTGCGGCAAGCCACAACGCTGTTTTTCAATGGGACCCAATGTGGTTTGTAAAGCGTATTTCACGAGGTCTCTTTTTACCCGACTGCGAAGAAGGAGGGTTATTATGATATTAAAAGTCTGAAGCTCTTTTTGTGACTGTGGTGTGTATGCTTCCGTTGTTCTTTGTCCGGCCCTGCTTTATATTTGTACGCCTAGAACGGTAAAAAATTGAGAACATTAATTATTTTTACTATAATATCTAGCTACCTAATAAGTAAATGATTGATTGATTGACTGACAAAAATCAACCTTAAGGTACATACTAACTAGATTCGGTGCACTAATGTAACACTTCTCTACGCAATTCGTATGCAAAAATAGATGTGTGTACCAGCCATCCAGGGTAACCTCTGTGCGGCGTGCGTCTCGATCACGCAATGAACAGAAAACACGCTCGCAGCTCGCGTACAGTCGTAGCCAGGCCCTAATGGCCTAGGTATGCACCGTAATGGTGATTTTCCACCGGCGAGGCGAGAAGAGACAAGGCGAGACGAGAACTGAAATTTGTATGCATTCTCGCGCGGCCGCCGCGAGCCGCCGCGGGCGGCGTCATACATAGCGCCTACAGACTCACGCCGAGAACCCCCGAGAACACCCGAGAAGCGTGAATGTGATCGCTTTCTCGCCGTCTCGTTCTCGCGCTCGCCTGTTCTCCGATCGGTGTCGGTATTTTCAAAGGGTTTCTCGGGCGAGACACGAGAACGGTATTACATTCTTGTTCGGTCTCAGTGCGACCGTGGACTTAATGTCTGCAATGTCGTTCATTCCGGATAACGATCGAGAATGCAAATGAGAAGGTCGGGAGTGTAGATGCCTTCTCGGTTTTCGTGCAATTTCCTCGGCAAGACTTCTCGCCGAGACTTCTCGCGTGAGTCTGTAGGCGCTAACAAATTTCAATTCTCGTCTCGTCTCGCCGGTGGAAAATCACCTAATACCGAATTTCAAAAGTGTTATGATGACGGAAGGACGAATATTGAGACGCCGAATGTTTGACCAAATTTGATGTTTTGACCGAAAGTTAAATACTGAAAGTACGTTTGATCGAAAGCTTAACAAATCCGAAGACTATAATTCCGAAACGAATATATATACCTAAATTTGGCCAAAATACTGCGCAGATTCATAACTTTGTTTGGTCTTGGCGCCTCGCGTGGCGCTATCGCAAAGCGTTCACTTCGCTCGCTCGTTTCGCTCGTAGTCGCACCAAATTTTCCTGAGCTCAAAATGACACAAATAAATGTTTATAAATCTTATTATATTGTAATTAACTGTGATAGTTCGATGTATAAATTGAAGTAATCGTCATTTTAACTTCATTTGAAGTTAGTTAATTAATCGGCTATTCTAAATTTCGGTAAAAGTCGATATTACGAGTATGATGTACATTTTATAGGTGTTAAGAATATTCAAAATATGATGCGAACCCAGTTTTTCATGGCAATAAAAAGTATCAAAACCAAATTATTAACACGGTATCTATCCCACCAAACAGAACGTCAAAGCAAAACCAACTTTATGCTTTGACAATGTTGCTCATATCTGTCAACCGCATCACCACGTGACATCGCTCACCTGTTTTTGGATTGTTGTTGTTGGTCGTGCTTGAAGCCTGGCTGAAGAGAGATGCCCCAGTCAGCCGAGCGCGACGGAGGATCCACCACATCTTTATGAAAGTAACACAGGCACGTTGCAAACTTGCAAAGCGGTTTAAACCAACTTTTTTTTTCTTTTAATTTAATTATCGAACGCGGCCTACCATTTACAAGCTAAGCTCTAAAAACCGTTCAAAGAAACAATTTTTACCGCAAAAGTTTAATTAAAAAGCGATCTATTGTTATACTAAAAAGTATGACTAGCGAGATGAACACTAACACCAATATTATTAACACAAAAGTCCGTTAAAGTTAGTATTCGCAAACGATCTACCTCTATTTTCAAGTGTCAATTTTCGCGCGCAATTGTAGCATAGACAAGTTGTTTTTTTTTTCGTTTTTCTCTCGAGTCGTCGGTGGCGGATCGAGCGACAGTTCTGTTTCGAAGTGAGAAAGGTACTGGCCGGCTGGAATCAGCACATGCGCAGTACAGCAAAACAACGAAGACAGGTGTTTAAATGGGGTTTGAGCTGCGACTTTTGGAAGTTTTGTGTGAAAGGCGATTATTCGGTTAGAGTATAACTGAACTAATTATAAGATGAATATGAATGTTATCGTTTTTTCTTCCACGACCGATATCGCCATTTTTTCGCGTATCTTCCTTTTTTGTTTGTTTATCCATTAAGGTCACCAGTGAATTTTTTTAGAGCACAATCTATGCTCTGAATTTTTTTTAACAAGACAGAGACAGTATATATACGCCATTTTAGTCAGATAGACGCCTCGCAATTTTAACTCGAGACAGATCTATTCCTCTTATTAAAATTATCGAGTTAAATTGCGATTTCTCAAAACACATTCACTTGAAGGTAAAAAGATTTTTTCACTTCTCATGTTCGTAAAGTTCGTATTTATGCTGGATCTAGGCGACATAAAATTACTTTTTATGCTCTAGTGCATAAAGTAAAATCTTCGTCTAAGACCAAGGCAATCAGGTATAAACAGTCACAAACAAAGAAGCATCGAAGATTCAAGATGAATCCGATGATGTATCATTTATGAAAATCGGTTCAGCCGTTGAGCAGTTACGAGAGGACATAAGAATAGACATACATACATACGGGTCAAACACATAACTCCTTCTTCGCAGTCGGTTAAAAATTAACTGAGCCATCTGGAGTTAACGGAAATCAATATAAACATGGTGTATAAAAAATATAATAATATATAGAAAACAATTAATACATAAACGATGCGTCATAATTATGAACGTCTACGACGTAGCTCGTAGCGCGTAGGCCCCGCGTAGCAGTGCTACGCCCCCGTAGAGCGGACGAGTAAACTTTCAATGAAACCACAGACATTTTCTATTCGAATCAGTGATTTTTGAGTTTCAAAACAACCTGTTAGTAGAATTTTGTCCCTAGACATTAATATCCCTTTAATTTGAGAAATTCGATATCAAATAAACCTTTTGGGAATACATTCTAAAGTAGTTAATATAACTACGTGAGCTTAGAATTTCATAGTAGTGTAGGTATTTACAACGTGTTACTTGTAATTTCCGTTAACTTTAAGACAACATTTAACAGGTTAAAATAAGTTAATTTGTCTGAGATAAATACTGGCCTAACTGTGTAAAAGATAATCAAAAATTAAGATAAGAAATAACCACATTATTTTTGAAAATTCTCATGATTTATTTAAATTTTGTGAAATCTCGGAATTTCAATTCAATGGTCGTTGTATTTTTCTATATAAGAAAGAGGGCTAATGAACATGCTGGTCACCTGATGGGAAGCAATCACCGCCGCCCATGGATACCCGCAACACGATCAGTTACTGATACGTGAGTATCACAGGTGCGTTGCCGGCCCTTCGAGAGACTGATAGGCTCGTTTTTAGGGTTCCGTACCAAAGGGGTGCCAACGGGACTCTATTACTGAGTTTAAAGAACCCTAGGTTCTATACCTCCAGGAATACTGTCCTAGAAAGATGGCCGAGTGTACCCGAACAAAACCACAGGCAAAGGCTTGTTTCATAATAAATATACCTAAATCTGTAGCAATATCAAGCGAGTTATTAACAAAATTACATGTTATGAGCTCGACGTTACTTCTTAGAAATAAATTTCACTTAACTCAGGACAAAACAAAATCAAATATAGCATTGCGGCTATGGAGGGAAAATGGGAAAGATATTAAATGTTATTGTCCCGGATAACTCACGTCCTAAACTGAGTTTAGCTCGACATGTTTCGGGCTAATCCATAGACCTTCTTCTTAGGAGCAACGCGACTCGGCTGCTTCTGCAACACGCGCACTCTAGAACGCGCACGCAGAATTCTAGCTAAATACTCAAAGCGTCGCACCGATTAAACTTATAATGCCCTCTATTTACATCAGTGGGTCAACTCACTTTAATTACAAATTAAACGATCAAAAACCCAACCGCGATCAAAGCCAGCCAACCAAATACACTTCGATTCAATATAACCGAATCTTCCAGCTTCAGCCGCGCTAAATTAAATAGCGGTCTGCCAACGGCAAAGAATTTGCAAATTATAAACATTCATTTCAACTCGGGACGAAGACGGCTCAATTTTTTATTAATAAAACGTTTGAGGCGATGCCCGACTGCAAAAAATACGCTTAGTTCTGCTCGGATAAGGGTACTCGTAACATTGGAAACTCACTTTCTTGGCGATTATTTCTACGATGTAGTTCGAAAGATAGAGCAACATTGAATTCTGATATAATGTAACATTTGATATATTCTCGTGAATCCTCGTTTTTTTTAAGTAGAAATCAACACTAAGAGCCTTATCGCACTGGCAACTTGTGGGCGAGTTGAAAGCGAATGGAGCTCACAACGCTTTCATCGAAAGCGCGCAACGATATCGCCGCGAGCGCACAACGATATTGCCGCGAGCGTACAATAATATCGCTGCGAGCGCACAACAATATCGCTGCTAGCGCACAACGATATCGCCGCGAGCGCACAACGATATTGCCGCGAGCGTACAATAATATCGCTGCGTATTACGCACAACGATATCGTATATTAGCTGCGATATCATCATCATCATAATACGCAGCGCATATCATATCAGCCAAACGATATACGTCCCACATATCGGGCGCGCAGATATCGCCTCCTCAATTAAAATGAGCGCAGGGCTTGGGCCGTACCGTAGCTCCCACGCGAGCTGCGGATGTACACTAGTATGATAATAGAGCGTTCTGCGCGCCTATCGTATGCCGTACAACGATATTGCTGCGAGCGTATCGCTGAGCGCACAACGATATCGCTGCTAGCGCACAACGATATCGCTGCGAGCGCCCATCGCGTTAGCTGCGTATTACGCCAAGAGTGGCATATTGTACACTCTCATCATCATCATCATCACCATGATCATCCCAGCCAATATACGTCCCACAACTGGGCGCAGGCCTCCTCTTAAAATGAGAGGGCTTGGGCCGTACCGTAGCTCCCACGCGAGCCCAGTGCGGATGTACACTAGTATGATAATAATTGAGCGTCTGCGGCCTTATACGTATATCACTTGCTTCATAGCGATATCGTTACGCGCTCGCAGCGATATTGTTGCGCGCTCGCAGCGATATCTTTGTGCGCTCGCGGCGATATGGTTGTGCGCTTAGGGCGATATTGTTGTGCGCTCGCGGCGATATCGTTGCATGCTCGCAATGACATCGTTGCGCGCTCCCATCGCTTTCAACTCACCACAACCACAAATCGCCAATACGATAAGGCTCTAAGAATAACTGCGAAATAAGACTTAATGAATGACGATCTGTTGAAGTATCTTTATATTTTATTTATTTATTATCTAAATTAACCTACTCGCACACCTGTCCAAAACATCGCTTTAAAACTGAGGGACTGACTTAGGGATAAGTCTCCACCTTTTTAGTCTTAGCAGCCCCAAGGGAGCCTCCCTAATCCGCTATATAACTTTGATAAGTCGTGTCTACTCCGCCGTAAATATTTAACTAGACTGCTGTGTCATTCCAGCGTGGCTGAGGACGCTCGCAAATTCTCAGAGCCGCTTAGGAAGACTGCATACGGCACGGTAGCCGGATGCATAAGCTGCTTCGCAATAAATAAATATCATATCATGGGACATCTGACACCGATTGACCTAGTCCCAAACTAAGCAAGGCTTGTACCTAAAGGCCTGTATTATGGGTAGTAAACAACGGATAAACATACTTATATTATGAGGAGATACGTAGATGAACAATGGTCACCGACATAGCCAAGCGAATTAGCTCGTTGAAGTGGCAATGGGCAGGCCATATAGCACGGAGAACAGATAGTAGTTGGGGCCGAAAGGTTCTCGAGTGGAGACCGCGAATCGGCAAACGCAGCGTAGGACGTCCACCAACGAGATGGACGGATGACCTGGTTAAAGCCGCGGGTTCATGGTGGATGCAGGCCGCTTCCAACCGAGGCAACTGGTCTATGGGGGAGACCAATGTCCAACACAGTGGACATCCTATGGCTGATATGATGATGATGATGATGAAACATACTTATAAAGATAAATACGTATTAAACATCCAGATAAGAGATCACCACCGCCCATAGACACCTGCAACACCAGGGGGATTGCAGATGCGTTGCCAACCTAGAGGCCTAAGATGGGATACCTCAAGTGCCAGTAATTTCACCGGCTGTCTAACTCTCCACGCCGAAACACAACAGTGCAAGCCTATACGGTCGTCTAATCGTCTTAACTATGGGTAGGCAACTATACTATATATAAAACACACTTAAATACATATTAAACGTCCAAGGCTTGAAAACAAACATCCATAATAAATATTATTCATACAAATATCTGCCCGATCGTGGATCGAACACGGAACCTCAAGATTCACAGTTAGATAGGTTTTTGAAGTCTTTTTGTATTTTTTATCTCAACTCCAAATTCGTTACTTTTACGGGTATCCCGTGAAACCATATCGAAAATACAAACTGAGACATTGATGTACAGAAAAATCAGAAAAAGAGACCAGCGCTGTGAATCGAACCCAGGTCCTCAGCAATCCGTGCTGCGTGCTATACCCGTACACCACCGCTGGACAGGAGTCTAGACACGAATTTCTCCTGTGCACACATATCTCAGCTGCACATATCTGTGCTGCCGCTAAACATCGTTGTGGAAAAAAGCTACCTGAGATATATGTGAGAGATATGTGCACGCAGCACGGATTGCTGAGGACCTGGGTTCTATTCCCAGCGCTGGTCTCTTTTTCTGTTTTTTCTGTACATCCATGTCTCAGTTTGTATTTTCTTCATAGTTAGGTTATCTTACCAATTGTCTATCCGGATCTCCTCAATGCACTTAGGTATTCCATCCATCTTCATCTCCCCCTTACATTATGTCCCACTGCTGCGCACAGGCTCCCTCTGAGAGTGAGAGGGCTTGAGATGCAGTTCCAGCGTACATCTCACTACACTATAGAGTTGTCTCGAATCACTCTCACCTCTCCCGAAATGTATCGAATAGAATTTACAGGGATGCATGTACCTACTAAATAATAAGGTTCCTTAGTTAAGAATGTAACTCTAATACATCTTAAAATATGAGATGTACTAAACCCATAGGCAAACAGAAAATCATGCTGAAATTAAAATACGCTTTGTATTGGCATGTCAGTTTTAAACCGTTTCTCTCAACTGTTCTTCAGAATCGTATACAACCACCCTAATCTCCCGAACTTCGCCTCAATTTAAACAAGGACTTTTCTCTTTGTCATGGATTACAATCTCGCTTAAGTCCTGGATATAAGACTGAAACTGAAGTGTTCTTTTTGTTAAAATTAAATACGGCGACGCGCGGTCCGCATCCGAAATGAGTCTTGATCGCGATTGGACAAGGGTTTTGATCTATTCAATCGTACTCTTTGGACCCTACCGCCTATGTTTTATTGTAAGAATAAAAAATGTTAGACGCGACACTTTGACTTTAATTATAAAATAGCCTTTAACCGCTTTGCTTGCGTAGATTACGCTTATTCAGACAGTCAAAAAACATTCGGCAATTAACTTCCATTCTCAAAAACACATAGCCCTACTCCTTCTTCGCAGTCGGATAAAAACTTAAAGACTCCTCTCTCTCTCTCTCACACACACACACACACACACACACAAAACAACTTTATTTTTGGCCAAAATAGTAGATTGTACAACAAGAGCATAAAACGAGCCATTTATGCCAAAAAGTTCATATAGCCACCCGAGCCGGTACGGCGAGGGCGGATAGAGTCGTCGAGGGAAAATGGGTTTAATGCTTGAGTTTTACACTCTGCTTTTCACTGAGAGGAAATTAAATAGCAACAGTGGAAATAATTTGTTCACTTACTAGGTACCTTTTATTCTTCACGCATTGCTTTTTAATTATATATTTTTAGTTTTATTGATTTATTTTGATTGATTTGATTGATTTTTAGTTTTATATCAAATATAAATTATTAAAGAATATATAGAAACCTTTAAGGTTGTGGCTGTTGACACCTGATTACCATGGTCTTTTTTATGTTGCCTAGATCCAGCATAAACACGAACTTTACGAGCATGAGAAGTGAAAAGATAATTACAATCAAATGTAGTTTCTATCAATGAACTGAGCCGTCTGTCAAACGAAACTTCAATTATCGAAAATCAAGTAAAACGCGGTGTATAAGGTCAAAAAAGATTTTAGTGCGCATTGCAAGGAGTTTCACTTCTACATTTTATAGTCTTTGTATATTATTGGGAAACTGAGGCCCAGGCACGTACGAGTTTATCTTGGGTTGAAGCTTATGTGTTGTGTCCTTGTTTGACCAATGGAATTGTGTGAAAGGGATATGATGACTTATGTCGGCGATAGGAGCAGAGGAACGTTTCGTTAGCATACGTGTTACCTAGAAATTTTCTCTAATCAAGGAGCGTGTGTATGTGTCAGTTATACTTTCTTGGGTCTAGACATGGGGGAAAGCGTTATATTGTGATATTAGTGACTGAAGATCCCGTTCCAAAAAAGCCACAGTGAAAAGTCATCGTGACTTTGTCACGCCTGTTACTCGTGTCACTGCGTGTTATTTGTCACGGTCCTGTGTAATGAACGTTTTTTTGCCACACTGTTATTTCAACGTGACTATGTCACGCCTGTTACTGACACATTAAGTCCTTCCTCAATGAGCACCATTGCGCCCTGTCCTCGGCTAGACGCATCCAGCTTCTACCAGCAGCCTTTCGCAGATCGTCACTCCACCCGACCGGAGTGCGTCCTACACTACGTTTGCCGAGACGCTATCTCCACTCAAGAACTCGTTTAATCCAGCGGTTGTCAGTTCTCCAACAGATATGGCCAGCGCACTGCCACTTTCAACTTGCTAATTGTCTATGTCGATGACCTTAGTTCTGTGTTGGATAGTTTCGTTGCGGATTCTATCCTTCATTTACTCCAGCGGTGGTCGGTTCTCCGACAGATATGTCCAGCCCACTGCCACTTCCAACTTGCTAATTGTGTGAGCTATGTCGATGACCTTAGTTCTGTGTTGGATAGTCTCATTGCGGATTCTATCCTTAATTTACTCCAGCGGTGATCGGTTCTCCGACAAATATGGCCAGCCCACTGCCACTTCCAACTTGCTAATTGTCTGAGCTATGTCGATGACCTTAGTTCTGTGTTGGATAGTCTCATTGCGGATTCTATCCTTCATAGAAACTCCGAGGATAGCTAATCCCATAGCTCGCTGAGCGACCTTGAACTGGTGGATTAGCCGTAAAGAACATAATAATATATTAGAAATTCAACAAAAATAAAAGAGCTTTTTGCCAAGTCCATTAAGTACTAACACATTACTGTCGAATGCAAAAGTTCCGGTGTGAATTTCGATAATGAAATCAATTCAAATCCCAGCTTTGCCCCCTCGCTCGGGAAAGGGGGAGTTGCCGTATACGGGATATCGGGAATTTCCTCAGAATTTGATAGCGTTTCATTTAATTTGCGTCGGATATTTTGATAGACGATCTTGGAAAGCCGATTTGAAGCGACTTTGGTTTTGATGAACCTTTGAAACGGTAACAAATTATATAAACGATCATTTATACCAAAAAATAAGCATGAAGAACCAAAATCACCACTTCAACTATTACCGTGGTATACCACGGTATTACAATCCACAGTTAAAAATGGCGCCTATCGCCGCTATATCTTATTTTCCATTTTAATCGTATTTCCGGGCCAAAATATATACAAAAAGTACTCAGAACTCGTACAAAAAACTGTAAAATGCCTTTTTAAAACCATAACATTAGTTCAATTGCCATAACTATTATGTAAAACACTAAATAAGATTCGAGTCCTCTTCCCACGGTGCTGTTTCGGAATTGACAAATTGCGAGATGTTTGATTCATTCTCATCCACAAGCGCTCATAGGTCCGTGAGTCAACTAAATAAGCTTTTATCGTGTAAAATATTTTTTTAAGAAATCCATCGGTTTGATTATAATATGCGTATTTTAAATTGCCGCAGTGATGGCCGCCGAATTCGATACCCCCGGTAATAGACGCCGTTACCTTACTTAGAACGAGGGTTACCGATATAGCCAAGCAAATGAGCTCGTTGAAGTGGCAATGGGCAGGTCATATAGCACGGAGAACAGATGGCCGTTGGGGCCGAAAAGTACTCAAATGGAGACCGCGGATCGGCTAGCGCGGTGTACGACGTCCACCAACGTGATGGATGGATGTTTTTTTTATTTTTTATTTATTTATTCATAATCACAAAGTGTTACAAAGAAAATAAACAAAAGAAGCGAACAAAAACCATACCTGGTTTATCTGTCGCTACGTCGCTTAATATTATTTCCCGTACCCATCCACCCCTCACAGAGGCATAAGACCACCAGCATCTCATGCTAACTTAGTAGCATGGAAACCGAGGTAGGCCATCCTCTAGATAGATAATGGGCACCTTACAAGTAGTTATTTATTGAACATGATTTTAGTTGTTCATCGGTAAAAACAATGCTTTTAATATAAAAAAGCTGTAGCCGTTAAAGCCGTAGGTTCACTGTGGATGCAAGCCGTTTCCAACCGAAGCAACTGAAGGTCTATGAGGGAGGCTTATGTCCGACAAACAGTGATGTGCCTCGGCGGTTTTTTTTTCTTAAATTGTCTATGTGTATCTATTGTTAATATTCGGGAATACGATGATTAGTTTTGAGTCAAATCTTGACAATTGACTTTAACCCACTTCTAGTACTACAGTACAAAAACTTACTATACGTTATGCCTATCCAATTTATTATAAGTGTAAACAAACCGATTTCATCTAAATTCTTATATAAACACCCACTAGATCGAATCAATAACACATTTATCTATAATTCGTGTCTTTTAACTAGATGTCTGATCACTTTTTTCACCAAAATTCACTTGGTTTCAATATTTATTTTTCATTTGAAAAATCTTCGTCAAAATCTGACGTTATTTCTTGATTGAAACAGTCATTGTGTATAATCTGTAGTAGCATAGACTAAAGTAGAGATGGTGGAAAATTTGACATTTAAAAAATCGATTAAGCGATTTTTATTTACTCTACTTAAAATTAAAAAATAGTTACTGCTTTTATAATTAAATAAACAGTCTTTGGAATGAAATCAAGTATTGTAAATAATAAAATAGACAAAAATATGTTGGTCTATTATATTAATAAATTATCAATTTACTGAACAGATTAATTATTTTGCTATAGGTTCTAGGTTTTAACATCACTAAATGTCTATAGTCGGGTTAATGGCGTCTTTGTTTACGCTTGTCATAAATTGGATCGGAATACAATATTAGATTAACTACAGATTGCCCGTAAATATAAAGGTTTATCATTGGAATTTTTAACTCAAAGCGTACAACTTAAGCTCTTTCCGCATCAATACATGTGGGGAGATCTTAAAGGATTGAAAAGCCTTTGACGCAGTACACTTTGAATGTCTATAATGTATGGAAATATACGTTAGTTACTATTAAAAAGTCCCTAAAACATTTATAGGGATGAGTCAAACGAACCCAACTGTCTTAATAAAATATTTCAGAAGAATTTGAGGACACCTTGTATAATATTAGAAGCTTGCAGTAAATTCTGTTTTAACAAAACATTATTTTGACAATAGATATACAGAGCTTCAGCAATAGCGTAATAATAACAAATAGTGAGGTAACACACCACTCAACGGGTAATACGAATGTTTGTTCTCGGGTCTTGGACGTTTAATGTGTATTTAAGTATGTATCCATACTTAATATTACAAATGCGAAAGTTTATGTCTTTATATGTTTGTATGTATGTTTGTCCGTGTTTCACGTCGAAACGGAGCGACGAATGGACGTGATTTTTAGCATAGAGATAGTTTATGGACCGGAGAGTGACATAGGCTACTTTTTATTCCGGAAAAATGCACAGTTCCCGAGGAATCAGCGCGCGATGTCCGACTTCCACGCGGGCGAAGCCGCGGAAAAAAAAGCTAGTTTATCTATATAAGTATGTTGATCCGTTGCCTAGTATCCATGGTACAAGCTTTGCTTAGTTTGGAACTAGGTCAATTGGTGTCAAGTGTCTCGGGTTTCTGGTTCTGGTTTCTGGTTTCTCATGAGCGGGTGGAGGTAAAATCCGTCGCACGCGACGCGTGCAGTTCGCGCTGCTCATACTTTATACAGGCAAAATCCATATTAGGTTAGTAAAAATACATATGAGCCTGTGTTAGTCTTGTACATTCAAAGTAAATGTAACTTTGAATGTACAAAACTAACACAGGCTCATTCAAGGTTGTTTAAAACATTTGTTGAAAATTGGCAAACTGTTAGAAATTTTCAAATCATGAAGGTTATCGCAATCGTGCACGGTTTCACGGTTCTTTTTTTCCTCATTAGACTCGGCTGTTTATAGCCAGTTTGCACCTAGACAGTGTGCGTCTACTGTTTATGAAATAGTTACGCTATGGCTTAAGTAAACGATAAGTACGTATACCATGTGCGAATCATGAAGGTTATCGCGCGCGATCGTGCACGTTTACACGGTTCTCTTTATCCTCATTGGACTCGGCTGTTTATAGCCAGTTTGCACCTAGACAGTGTGCGTCTACTGTTTATGGAATAGTTACGCTATGGCTTAAGTAAACGATAAGTACGTATACCCTGTGCGAATCATGAAGGTTATCGCGATCGTGCACGGTTTCACGGTTCTTTTTTTCCTCATTGGACTCGCCTGTTTATAGCCAGTTTGCACCTTGACAGTGTGCGTCTACTGTTTATGAAATAGTTACGCTATGGCTTAAGTATGTAAACGATAAGTACGTATACCCTGTGCGTACACCCGTTAGCATCCCCGGGCTAAATCTATTGTTATGGTATTGAATGTGAATAATAGATCGCATTGGATCCCGGGGAACTGTCGAAAGGGAAAGCCACGTAATACGAGAAAATCATGCAATATACGTACATTGCGCCACCACTGTGCTAAGGGTTTATTAGAGTAGTAGTTACCTCAGCAATGTAAAGCATCCAGGAGTTAACTATCGCGTCCTGAAAGCTATAATGATCGTAGAATCCCTTTGAGATCCTGCTATTGTTGTAGAAATGAGCATCCATTATTAATCTGAAGTTTACTTTAAACATGTAACAAAAGGTTTTCAAGGACTCAAAAGCGGCGCAATTCGTTTATTTTGATCTCCATTAACATTTCCGGCCTATACTTCTCGAACTGCTGAACATAGACCTCGTCTCAGAATGAGAGGGCTTCGGTTGTAGTCCTCATAAACCTCATAAACTCAGAAGAAATCGATTAAACATCATTAAGACTCCCTTCGAGTCAATCATTTTCCATTACTAACAAACAATAAAGAATAAAGAATAAACAAAGAATAAAGGCAAATACGTTATCTCCTGGGGATCATCGCTCACGATCCATTATTGAGATCTATTATTAATACTGCATCAGCAGTCCTTATGTTTCATGATTAACAATCCTGCCATAGATGTTATAATGAGTTATCTGGAGCGCCAGGCTGGGGACCACATAATGTGCTCGGTGAGATAGATTGCAGAGATGAACTTGTCACGACGTGACAGTAAATAGACGAAGGTGCTGTTGTAAAAAAAAAACGACGGATCGAGTATCATCTGTAGCTCTCAACCTTGACGCTGGCAAAATTGTCCCATTGGACAAACGCCATTTAAAAAAAAAAAGGTGCTGTTGTAAGCAAAGCTGGTCAATTGATTTTCTAGTACAGTATCAAGAACTAATTATTTTTAGTACTTAGTACAGTATACTTAGCAGCAGAACGACGGAGTTACGGGGCACGAAATGATCAGTGGGGGCACACTTAAAACGTCACCTTATCACGTACACGCGAGCGCCTCTGGCGACAAAATTTTAATGATAGCACTAAATTGACAAAATGTGTCAAACGTGGACTTGAAAAATTCAGTCTGTCCGCCATCTTTCCGCTGTATGTTGGCTGTCTGGCTTTCGCGGATGATTTTTAAGTTTATCTGGTTTTTTGCTGTTTTCTTAAAGTTGTATTACATTGCTCCGCTCGGGTGACCAAATGAAGTGACCACCATAAACTCGTTTGCTTTCCGGCCTCGCGATGTAATGCAAATGCAACTTGCGCAATTTTCTTCCAGGTCTAAACTGGGCTTTATTTATAGACGTTAAGCTTGTTGTGTGCGTGCATGTACATGTGTGTGTTATGTCAGATTTAGTTCTTCAGCTAGCTACCAGATAGCGCTTGTTACCATACATGCAAATTTGACCATAGAGTTGCCACTCTCTTTCTATATTGGTACTAATACTCTTTGGAAATGATCTACCAAGGTAATAACAAGTACAAGTAAGTAACAATTGACAAGGAGAGTGTTTAGCTAGATCATTTTGAGCACCACAACCGGAAACATCTACTTCTGCTGCTGAGTGTATATTATAAATTGATATCTATCTAATACCTTTAAACGAGCAATTCCTAATTATAAATTATCTTAGCAATAATATTTCGGGATCTCGGAAACGGCTCCAACGATTTCGATGAAATTTGGTATGTAGGGGTTTTCGGGGATGAAAAATCGATTTAGTTTGCTCTTATCTCTGAAAAAATCTCGTTATCGAGTTTAAGCCCGAGCGAAGCTCGGTTGCCCAGGTACTTATAACAAGCAATTAATCAGGTAAGAAGAGTGCTTAGATCCTTTTGAGTACCACAGCCGCTCATCTACTTCTGCTGCTGACTGTACTATATACCGTGTTATTTTTGATTTCCGTTAACTTTAAGGGGACAATCTACACGCGTCAAATGAAGTTAATTTATCTTTAAGTAAGAACAGTGGCGTAACTCTTACTGTTTAACACTCACTTGCTTTTGGTAACTAGAGTTACCTGTCAACGCTCTTATTTGTTATATTAATAGAGTTCAACTCAAAAGCTAAAGCAAGTGAGTAATTATAAGATAATCAAGGGTTAAGATAATTAATTATTTCCAGTAAAACAACGTAAAAGACCTTAATTCTAGACGTTTTTTCAAAGTTCATAACTATCCGCTTTTAATTGACACATATTTAGCAAAAGAAAGTTAAACATGTGGATTTTTTTTGGAGTTTGAGGTCCCGAGTTCGATTCCCGTGTCGGGGCAGATATTTGTATGAAAAATACGAGTGTTTGTTCTCAGGTCTTGGGTGTTTAATATGTATTTAAGTATGTATCTATCTATATAATTATATTTATTCGTTGCTTAGTAGGTCAATTGGTGTGAATTGTCCCGCGATACTTTTTCCTTTTTTTTTTAATCTCTCTTATATGTCACGTCAATATCACTTGCCAAGTTTATTTATTTTACAATTTAACTATTATGACTGTTAAGCAAAGCTATTATATGCATGAAAAAAAGTTTTCTCTTCTCCAAAAAAAAATTGTATTTTTCAATTTCACTTAAAAGTCAATTATCAGGTACCTAGTCTGAGCCGTCTGTCGAAGTTAACGGAAATAAAAAACACGGTGTATAAGCCTAACGCAAAGACCGGCAGTGCAGACTTTACTGCTCACCCATCCCATTCTTATTTATGCCCCTGTTTTAATCAGCGTTCCTCCCGCCGCACAGGTTGCCCGGGAAGTCATTACAGCGGACGGCGTTCCTTTACGTTACGGTAATGACTATAACGACACGCTGAACGGCCTTGACATTCTACCCTGGGAATTAATTTTTATCATTATCTTCATGGGTACCCTAGTGTAGGAGATCTGAGGTGTTAATAAATTCGATCTCTTAGCTCAAGTTTTTGTGAGAGGTTTTAAACGCGGACTGTACCTCTACGAACGAAAGATACCTATAGCCTTGCGTGATTCAGGAGGACACTCATCCTGCTTAGCGCTGTGTAGAAACTTCGCAAGTCAGGTACAGGGCCACTGGACTTATTCGAGCTGGCCGGTCTTACCTTCCAGTCCTGGGTTAGCGCTACCCGACTATACGTCAAGCAGCTGCAGCGTCATCTTGGTTCCACAAGGCACTAGATAAGTTTTAAGCTCAACGAATGTCGACAGCGACACGACAGTTCAACGACATGATTCGCACAGAGAGTGGCGAGAGTCTACGGTACTCATTTTGACAGTTAACTGGCATTTCTAACCGGTTTTCGAGAGCAACCATGCTTTTTATCCGTTCTTTCAATTATCTGGTGACCCTCCTATAACTCGGGTCTGAATAAAGTTGAATTACCAAACAGTATCGCTTCACAATTCCCGAAATAGAATTGATTAAAACCTCGCAATCAACCGCTTCATTACCCTGCCATGCCACGGGGACGGCATGAAGTGCCGTCATTGACACTTCGCGACCGAATAAAATGCTTAACAATTTAGGCGCTGGCTGTTTAAAACGAAAAAGTTAATTAAACAATCCTTACAACTTCTTTACGTACAGTCACCAGTGTGCTTAGTGTATTTTCCCGTTCACAAAATACGTCTCGATCGCGTTCGCGTTAAAATCTCAATTTGTATGGAAACACGGACAGTGCCTCTAGCGGAAAGTTTGCACAACAACTTTTGCTACGTAAACTATTTCGTCCGCGTATCGTAACGATAACAAAAATGGAACCGACTACAAAACTCTTGAAAATATTTTTCTAGGTAGGTACCTACTAGCTCGAAGTCGGTGCCTCAGCACGAGCCAGCAAAGCATTTCTAGGGCCGATAGGACGTGTCAGATATTTTTGCAGCAAGGCGTGCATAAATATCTGATGCGACTCCATTTCTAGGGCGTAGGTCGTGTCAGATATTTTTACACGCTCCGCTGTGGCAGATATTAATGCTGGGGACTATACCTCAGCATCATCCCTGCCTATATACGTCCCTCAGCTGCTGGGCTACTACGAAACTCGAAACTCGAAGTACCGTCCTTCTCGCTCTCGTATTAAATAGTATAAGTGTCAGAGGGACCGCACGACACGAACTTCGAGTTTCGAGTTTCGTAGTAGCCCTGCTGGGCCCAGTGCGGATTGGGAACTTCACACACACACCATTGAATTGCCTCGCAGGTCAAGCAAGCCCGTGGTAAATTTCAAATGTAATTTCGCACAAAAAAAATGGGATCCGAGGGATGGGCATAGGAGCAGAGGCAGACCCAAGAGGAGATGGCGGGACGACCTGAGCGCTTTTCAGCTCGATTGGCAAGTGCATGCCCAGGACAGGGAAGAGTGGCGGAGAAAAGGGGAGGCCTTTGCCCAGCAGTGGACATAATACAGGCTACATAAAAATAAAAAAAAATCGCACATGAATTTCGAAAAACTCAGATGGGCGAGCCGGGATTTGAACCCACGATCCTCTGCTTGAGAGAGCTTACTTTGGCAGTAGTCCTAATAATTATAAATGCGAAAGTTTGCAAGTCTCTTTCCTTGTTACCTTATCACGTCTAAAATACGGAGATTTAGATGAAATTCGGTATTCAGATAGTTTGAGTCCCTGGGAAGGACATAGGATAGTTGTTATCCCGGAAAATTGCAAAGTCCCCGCGGGATAGCCATAACCAAAAATCTACGCGGACGGAGTCACGGGCAACAGCTAGTATCTTAATTAAAGTCAAAGTAGCTGATGGAACGCTGATGGATGGAATGGCCACTAGATGCACCACGTTTTATATTTTTGTGAAGTTTTAATTTAAACATATAAAAACATAATATATAAGTGACGATATTATTTTCAAAGCCAAAATATAATGACCACGCTGATAAAGTTTTCTCATTACCGTGTCTAAAGTTGTTAAAATGACACCCACGAGTATCTTTTGAAAGAGTAATGACTCCACGGGAATGAATTGACGGCGAGAAAATGGTAATGGATCGCTTGATATAATAACAATATGATAATGAAGACGAGATGATGAATTCTAGTCTCATTCTTATAGCAATATCACAGAACTATTAATAAGTGTTATAGTATCTAAATGGTTGTCTAGAATCTAAATGAGATTGTCTAGTTTATTTCATTTTTTAGTTATTAGTTTTTAGTTGTTTTTCTGTAGTACTAAGTATTCATTTGTGATGTCCAATAAAAAAAATTGTATTGTATTGCAACTACTTGCATTTTCTTTGAGGATTTCGTGACTTTAAAGTTCCCTGCAATATTAGCTGTTAATGCACACGCGTTCTCTTTTTCATTTCCATAAATTTTGCTACGTTATAGTACTCACCAGTGAAATGTTAATATTATTAATGTCATTATTATTTCTATGCTTACGATTCCTTTTTAAATCGAATGAAGTTTAAAGTAGGTGATGTTTTTCTAACCGTTCAATAATCTAGACTAGAAGTACCTACAATATTTTACTTTTACCAGATTAGACAGAAGATTTGTAAGGTTGAACCAAAAAATCTTTGAGATAGCTTTAGTGTAAACTATTAATTATTTCCATTTTCATAATAAAATCTATAAAATTACCTATTCAATGGCTTTCGTAAGCTCTTCAAGCAGCGTTCGAGTTTGAAGGTTTCAAAACAATTTTTCGACAACAAACAAATTTCATTTTCATCGGCTTATTACCTATTTATTACAGCCCAGCAACGTTTTGAACCCCACAAAAGTAAACAAGGGGGCTTCAAACGTCCAAAGTTGAAACAAATACTGACCTAATACTTTACGGTATCGGTTTTAAAGTCAAACAAAAACTCATTTCCCTGTTGTTACGGCGATGTGAGTCGTCGTCATGGCAATCGATTGCAAAGCGGAAGGGTGGATTTTAAGGGTCTTTCAGAGGATGCGAGAAATATTAAATGATTCGTGGTATATTGATATGGATGGTCGACCGCTTATAATTTCATAGCTGCGCAGCTCCGCAATGTATCAAAACCCGCGTAAATGTCGCACCATCTAAAGATATTTTTACGTTTGATTGATATGATTAATTACACATTTCTGCAAGACATTTTTTACGGGAATTCGGTCGCCGAGAGTCTAAAAAAAACATAAAAATCAGTAGTTTGTGACTTATTACAAATGCGGCTCGTTAGTTAACTTAACCGATATTTTTTTATTGTAAAACAGAAAACAACAAAAAAATTTAAACAAAATTCCTTGACTTTTTAAATAGAACGTCTTCAACTCCCTTTACCATCCATGCAGGGCTCAACTTTGCAAAACGCCGCACTCAATTGAGCATTCTCAGGGCATGAACACTCCAGAAGTTCCCAACTCTGCAGCAAGTAATGTCATTCCCTTCACGGCTCCCTGGAGGGGAATGAGGCAGGGTAATGACACGCATGGAAATGACGTTGAAATGCGAAGTAGAACCGACGAAATTAATACATCTTTGCATGTAATATGTATGTAAGTGCCTAGATATGAAAATTTACTTTTGTTGATTTGTTAAATGAGTGCCTTAATCGGATTTAATATCATATTGAAATATACTGGCAACTGTCAGAATAAGACGTTTCAGGGGCAACAAACATTTTTTTACTGGTTACAATTATTAGGAGATTGGCCTTTCTTAAATTAAACTTGTTGTCAGTCATATTTTAGTCCAATTACTATAGACAAAAAAGGCTTGAAGGCTGACATAGAAACTCTTTAAAATCATAACGACGCGAAGCTAAGGCTAACAATTTAGTCATGCAGGAAAGAGTAAAGAAATATAAAAGGATAGAGTAAAGTAATGCATGTAATAAAGCACGGTACTTTTTAATAGTTTGCTATGTTTTTCACAACAATGGACAGTTTATTTTTTACAACAATAGAACTTTTTTTGGGACAAAAACTATCCTATGTCCTGGGTCTGAAACTATATCTACACCAGCTTCATTATTAATATTTCAAGCATAAAAGCTTAAAAAAACATACGCATTCTAATATTACAAGTACCTATTCGTAGCAATCGGCTGACTCAAAATTTGTGGAGTTCATTTCCTTAAAAGCTGAAGCTCTTATACTTAATCTAAGTTAAGTTTGATCCACTTCTCGTGGTTGATCGATTAACTTGAAATTCGGATACTTATTGTGGGGTGTAAAGTAACTACATTAAAAAAAGCTTTGATCAAAAATAATCTTTTAGCAAGAACTTATTAAAAGGCAATTCGCTCTCGCGACGAGTCATTTCTCGGAACGTGGATGAATTATCATGATTACAAATGTATGAGTGAGAGCGACATTCATGCATGTTTTAGAAGGTCAGAGATGATAGCTTAAGCTTACTGTTATGGCAATGAAGAAGCTGACGTGTCCGTTTACTTTTACTTGCCCGAAATTCACTTGCAATACCAACGTTTGCCATAAAATATATAGAACCGTGCTGTTTCAGGATTTTTTTAAATGTCATGATATATAATGCAGTAGATTAGGTTATGTTAGTTTGATATTAACTCTGAAGAAATTACTATTTCAGAAATAAATTACTTTATGGCAAATGAAAATTCTAGAAAACGATACATTCGGGCATATGAAATTCGGGCAAACGATAGAGAACCGACGTGTCTAAGTCAGAATGAGATATTATATTTGACGCTTTTCATAAGACTGGTAACTAAAAGTATCATGATATCAGCCGTAGGACGTCCACATACGCCCCCCATTGTTGGCCCCCCATTGATAAAAAGTCTGGAAATCGTAACATTTTGTGTCTGTCTTTGTCTGTCTATGTCATGACTCACACTGCGTATATTTCGCTTAAGAAAGGGGCTCTGCTAACAATGGATATTCAATATCTGACTCACACTTGTCCAGTTTTTTTTTAGTATTGCTGTACTTGCGTAAAAATATATACCTAATTGAATATTTTGTTTCCTGACCCAAAAGGTCGAGGGAACTCAGCTGAAACGCGTATTAATTTTAATATCTCAAAGACCTTTCGTAATGGATTCATAAATCGCCTCAAAAGCTCTTCAGTGATGTTTAAACGGAGGTCTTATAGAAATTATAATATATTTATGCCTCTGTGGAAATCAGAAAATTGTTTATTACGTTAAATGAAATGAGAGACTGGATTTACTGTATTCTAATCTTAGACTGGAGAAACTCTAGGTAGATGACAACAAAAATAACCTAACCATAAGAAAATCATTTTAATACAAGCTTTTTTTGTTGATTGTAGTTTTTGTTGACTATACTTGCATTTTCACCCAAACTACACTTGCATAGGTACCAAATTTCAAGTCGATGCTATTAACCGTTGAAGAGTTCCGTCCTGCGGAGACGATCCTGGCTACCAGGATGTTACTACTAGATTATTGTATTGTCACGCGATTTACATTAGTATTCCAAATTTCAAGTCAATCTGACAACTAGAAGTTGGTCCAATTTAACTTGCAAGATTGATTACAGACAGACAGACAGACAACGGGGCAGGTGAAACTAAATAAAAGCTTGTAAAATAGCAGCGCTTTTGTATGTACTCCCGTACAAAAATGACAAAATGTTTTTTTTTTGTTTCATTTTTTACCCACGATGGAACGGAGAAGGTATAATGCGTTCCTTTGAGGATGAAATCTGGTTGAGTTGTCAAAACGCGTCAGTGTAGGGAGGTGGTGATAACTGGGTTTGTGTAATTTATGTGTGTCCTTACAGTGTGGAGGCGGAGGAACTGCATGAATACTTTGTTGCATTAACTGCTGGTCGCGGCGGTGAGCAAAGTAATTGTTTAAACTTCATTAACTTGATATGGACCTCCGCCTGATTCAATAAACTATTAAGGTCATAGCTCATTACAGCCACCCGGCACCCGACCAGCACCGGCTCGCCTCGAGCGGTTAGTATTACTCTAGTCTGTAGGCTATGCATATGGCCTGTCATGCCCATTGCCACTTCAACGAGCTAAAGCCTTGGTGAAATATTTTAACATCATCATCAGCTGGAAGACGTCCACTGCTGAACAAAGGGGAGGCCCCTTAGAACGCGACAATGAACGACAACTCGCCACTTGCATCCACCGCAATTCTCACGATGTCGTAGGTCCACCTAGTGGGAGCCTGCCTACGCTACCTAAAAATAACTTGGTAAAAAAAACTACAGTTGTGTTAATAGTAATTTCCATTCTTATTCTAAATGCGGTGACTGTAAAGGCCTTAAGGACATCTGACTGATTACATTACAACAAATATAGCTCTATCGTTACTGTCGATGTAAATATCATGTTATTTTGTTACTAATAAAGTAATAAATATATCATGATTTCTGTACTTTGTCATGGCGACAAAATATAAAGAGAACTGACGTTGTCAGTTGTCATGGAGGTTTGCGCCACTGCCGCCACTGTCGCCCTCTGTTCAGAGCTTTGCCTAATGTGTGGGTAGGTACACTAGACAACGGATAAACATACTGCTTGTATAGAAAAATACGTACAGATACAGTGAATTATTTTTCGTCATCGTATTTTGTCGGGTCAGTTGCTGTCTCAATTAGATTCAGTAAACTTCAGTAAGCTAGTTGAGAGAGCAAGATAAATAGTAAAGAAGTTTTCCCGCAAAATACGAAAACAACAGTACATTGTGTCTTAAGGGCGGTAAATAAGGAATTACGAACGAGAGTCTATTAGAATTCCCCCCCCCCCTCCTCCGCAGCAGTGCATGGCGCGCGTGTGCAGCGCGCGCACGGAGCAGCAGCACACCATGCAGTAACAAACTCATTTACCGACCACGGGTTTCATGAGAAGCACATTAAGGTTTTATTTGGGGGATGGCAACCAAGGTAGCCTGCATGTTACGACACTGTTTACGAGCAAGTGTGATGAAAATAATGTTATTATTCGTAATATTCATAGAAATAACTGTCTCGACCGGAGATAGAACCCTCAAGCTACTTACAAGCTACATAGGTCAAATTAAATAATAATGTACTGGATAACTCACTCAATAGAGATTAGCTCGACATGTTTCGGGCTAATTCGTCGCTCTTCTTCCTAGGAGCAACGCGACTCGGCGGCTGCTGCAACACGCGCACTGCGCGCGGCACTATTCACAGTGAAGCTACTGTTACGGCTTTTCGCAAATTCAAGGGTATTTTTTTTTATATCGCTTTTAGTAACTTTTTTTTGCTTGCAACTCTAGTTAGGTAGTTTCATGTTCAAAATTACATACTCGTACGCTCAGTTTTTCGTTCATTCTAAGGTGGCAAAGTATTGGTAGTTCAAAATATTTGTTATTACATAAATCTATGAGAGCTATGCTTGGGGTTTCTCTACGGGACCGAATCAGAAATGAGAAGATACGTAGAAGAACAAGGGTCACCGACATAGCCAAGCGAATCAGCTCGTTGAAGTGGCAATGGGCGGGCCATATACCACGGAGAGCGGATGGCCGTTGGGGCCGAATAGTTCTCGGGTGGAGGCCGCGGATCGGCAAGCGCAGCGTAGGACGTCCACCAACAAGATGGACGGATGACCTGGTTAAAGCCGCAGGTTTACGGTGGATGCAGGCCGCTGCCAACCGAAGCAACTGGAGGTCTGTGGGGGAGACCTATGTCCAACAGTGGACGTCCTACGGCTGAGATGATGATGATGACATAAATATGGTTTATTCTGGAAATAATTATATATAGTATGAAATAAATAAGCTGCAGGTAAAAGCTACTGTCTTTTAAAGATTAATCTTTTGTCTTTGCAAAAATGAGAATCATTTTCCTGGGATTATACCTACTTACTCGTCCTTCGTCCGTAACACGAGAACAAGACTTGACGTTTCTCATTACGCGACAGTGATGTTTGCTGAGGGATTGTTTCGACCTTATTTGTCCAGGCTGGTCCCTGTCGCTATGCCAATGTTATGCTATCTTGGGGGATTTCTCGGAAAATATATACACCGTGTTATTGTTAATTTCCTAACTAATAAATAATAATAATATCATGGGACACTTGACACCAATGAGGGCTATCGTTTTTTGTCTCACTAGATGGCGCACTGTTGCGTGAGGTTTTTAAGTATTGCTTTCAAAGTCTGTTACTACGGGCGTGGAAACAAAGTTTAGATTAAAATCATATTGATACACCTTAAAACCGTACCATAAAAATATCGAGCATGCCACAGTGTTGCATAGTCCCCGTTTTGTTCGGAAAAAAGGGAGGACAAAGGTTTCCGAAAGACAAAACTGTCTCAAAACACGGACATTCATTGCCCCGGATCGCATATTTGCCATAATTAATTTCAGATATTGCAAAATATTCACAAAATTATTCTAATTATAAATAAACCCGCGTAGCTCACCCAAAACTATGAGATTTGACTTTCGGAGACCTCACGCTACACTAGCGCCTCTAGTGGCGAATTCATACGCGATAGCCCTCATTGATCTAGTTCCAAAATAAGCAAAGCTTGTGCACTATGGATACTAGGCAACGGATAAACATACTTAAATACATATTAAACATCCAAGAGCCGAGAACAAACATTCGTATTATTCATATAAATATCTGCCCCGCCGGAATCGAACTGGACCTCAAGCTTCGTAGTCAGGTTCTCTAACCACTTGGCCATCCGGAACTTTATTTCTTTCAAGATACTAGTAGCATAACTCTTACTCTTTTAAAGGAAGAAAGAAGACATTTATTACTAATACGGAAGACACAAAAATACAATAAAATTAAAAAAAAGAAAAGCCAAAGATACTTAGGGGCTGTTTCACCATCCATTGATTAGCGTTAACTGACGGTTAAATGTGATGCCGTCTCCGTCTACTCGAACAAAACAAATAGAAACGGCATCACACCTAACCGCCAGTTAACACTAATCAATGGATGGTGAAACAGCCCCTTAATCAATCCTAATTCATAAATAGCATTTTAATGTCCGTAGCTAAAACCCACTTCCATTGGTGAGATTGACTTTAAATTTGGCATACCTACTTAGGTAAATTAGATGTCAATGCAAGTGCAGTCAACAAAATGTATAGTCAGCAAAAAAAGGGTGTATTTTAAATTATTTTTTAACAGAAGTTTCAAAAAAATATCATACGAGTATATCAGAAGCACACAATTTTGAACATGAAACTACTGTGAGACTCACTCATATTAAATGATATTATAACGGATAACTCACGTCTTAAACCGAGTTTAGCTCGCGTGTTTCGTCGGACAGTCGTGCGAGCAGAGCGGTGGCGCGTAGTGTGCGTGTTGCGGCAGCCGCCGGTTCGCGTGCTCCTGAGAGGAAGGGCTACGAAATAGCCAGAAACATGTCGAGCTAAACTCGGTTTAAGACGTGAGTTATCCGTTATAATATCATTTAATATCAGTAGCACACATTTGACTAAGGCATATAAGGTTCAAACTCTTCCTAATACCTACGGTAACAGATGGACATGTCTGCAGACATGGAGACAAACAGAGTTAGTTACCTTTTCTTTTTTTTATTTGACTGGATGGCAAACGAGCAAGTGGGTCTCCTGATGGTAAGAGATCACCACCGCCCATAAACACCTGCAACACCAGGGGTATTGCAGATGCGACCTTCGCATTTGTGTCTAATGTCACGATCCTAAATGTCCAACTACGAAAGGTTCAAAAACGACTTAAACTTAGAACTCAATTAAAATAAATTGTGTCCACGAAATTCAAGCAAGACCAAACTAAAAACGAGTACAGGCGAACATGTCTCGAACAAAAATATTCTCCGAAATTTGCACAGACAGAAAGAGCCAGTGTTATTGCCATCCCTGGCTATGCGCAGACACACCGAGAGCACTCGTAAAAGTAATGAAACATAAAGAAGCACGAAACCTTTTTTAGAATTCCGTACTTAAAACGCCGAATTGTATCAATGAGGGCTATCGCGAATGAATTCGCCGCTAGAGGCGCTAGTGTAGCGTGAGGTCTCCGAAATGTCCAATCTCATAGTTTTTGGGTGAGCTACGCGGGTTTATTTATAATTAGAATAATTTTGTGAATATTTTGCAATATCTGAAATTAATTATGGCAAAGGTTCCGGGGCAATGAATGTCTGTGTTTTGAGACAGTTTTGTCTTTCGGAAACCTTTGTCCTCCCTTTTTTCCGAACAAAACGGGGACTATGCAACACTGTGGCATGCTCGATATTTTTATGGTACGGTTTTAAGGTATATTAAATATGATTTTAATCTAAACTTTGTTTTCACGCCCGTAATAACAGACTTTGAAAGCCATACTTAAAAACCTCACGCAACAGTGCGCCATCTAGTGAGACAAAAACGATAGCCCTCATTGGACCTTTTAACTGAAACTGTCTATCACAAAGCTGTAACTTCTAAACCTTGACAATTGAAAATTCTTACACAACATTCTAAAAACTGCGCCTCGTGGATTCAAACCCGGGTTCGCATCTCTAAGTTTATCAAATTTGTGTATGAAATTATATTTTAATTTTACCACGAACTTTACAGTGAAGGAAACGTGCACAAACTTGCGGAGCAACCATCATATTGATGGGGATCAACATTGAAATAAATAAAAGCGTGCTTTACTCGTGCACATTTACGTCCACCACCGCGTCAAGTACTGCTTTTCCGTGCTGCTAATTACGATGCTGTTAACTTTGCTCTTGCGGAGGTTGACTGGAACGCCTGTCTTGACTTAAATGACATTGATTTAAGTGTGAAGCAATTTTACTATGTGTTGAACCAAGTAATCTCTGAGCACGTACCTTCAAAAGTTGTTTATGACAACATTAAATATCCTGTATGGTACTCAAAGGCTCTGATTAAGATTGTGTCCGAAAAACTAAAATTTCATAAGAAATGGAAAATTTATGGTCGTTTGGATGACTATGATACTTTTTCTCTGCTACGTAATAGACAAAAACAGGTCCAAGAGACATGTTATCAGAATTATCTACGTTTGGCCGAATCAAAAATAAAAAACAACTGTAAATATTTTTGGCGCTTTGTAAAATCAAAAAGGGATCGTCCAGACATACCGGATTCAATGTTCATTAGGGATAAAAAAGTTTCCAATGGTGATGAAATTTGTTCTTCTTTCAATAGTTATTTCAATCTGTCTTTGAATCGCATACTCACCTTACTTTTGATCCCCCTTCCAGCATTCCTTTAGCCAGCAGTTTAACAAATTTAAATAACGTAACTATTTCCTCCGATGTTGTATGCAACTATTTGAGAAAACTTGATGTCAGGAAGGGCGCGGGTCCAGACGGAATCCCCCCAATTTTTTGGCGCAATTGTCGTAGTCAATTATCCGAGCCCATAGCAGCTCTTTACAGAAGGTCATTACAGACTGGAATTATGCCGAAATTATGGAAGCAATCATTTGTGACACCGATTTTTAAATCCGGAAATAAACATAACATTGAAGATTACAGACCTATTTCTAAACTTAATACGGTGCCCAAACTACTCGAAAAAATTATTTATGACCAGATTTCTCCTTGTTTGGGACCAAACTTGATACAAGAGCAGCATGGTTTTGTCAGTAAAAGATCCACAGAGTCAAATCTCATAGAGTTTTTAGATAGAATACATTGTGGAATGGAGGAAGGCTATCAGGTGGATGTCGTGTACACCGATTATTCGAAAGCATTCGACAAAATATCGCATAGTTTACTTTTAAGAAAACTAGAATCTGCCGGTGTGCACGGCGACCTTCTGCGCTGGATTACTTCTTATCTGCGTGACCGCTGTCAGGCTGTGGCTATTAAGGGTTACTGTTCCAGTTTTGTTCCGATCTCATCTGGTGTACCGCAGGGATCTCATCTCGGACCCTTATTTTTTAATGTTTTCATTAATGACGTGACTTCGCACTTCAAGTCGTCTTCTTGTCTGCTTTATGCTGACGATAAGAAGATTTTTAAAATTATAAAATGTGTTGAAGACTGTCACGCGTTACAGGAAGATCTTACTCGTTTGTATCAATATTGTCAAACTAATTATTTGCATTTGAATATAAAAAAATGTAATGTTATAACTTTCGGCAGGAAAAAACAAATTATTAAATTTGATTATCACTTAAATAATGAGACAGTGAATAGGGTTAATATTGTTAAGGACCTGGGTGTGTACCTGGACAGTAAATTATTATTTAATGAGCATATTGACAAAAAACAACGAGGGCTTCCGTCTACTCGGATTTGTCTTGAGAATCGGTAGAGAGTTTAAGAAGGCTAGTACTTTACTCACGCTTTTAACTCCCTGGTTAGACCAATTCTGGAATATGCATCAACTGTATGGAATCCATGTTATAGTATCTATATTAACTCAATAGAGAAAATTCAGTCCAAGCTCCTTAAGCACATAAATTATAAAAAACCTGGATTTGATACAAGCAAGATGGTTACGCTTGAGTGCCGGCGCGCATTAAGAGATCAGATATTTTTGTATAAAATCGTAGGAAACTACATAGACTCCCCCTATCTGTTAAGTAGATTAGTTTTAAAGCTTCCCGTTTGAACACACGAACTTTCAATAAATTATTTCATGTTCCCCTCACGAGGAAAAAATATAAATCTAACTCTTATATTAACAGAGCCTGTAAAGCCCATAATACTAATTTCTGTCAAGTAGATGTATTTCATTTATCCTTAGTTAAGTTCAAGAGTGGCATTCTGTCCCTTTTGGATTAATAGCATTCATTTTACAATTTTGCAGTTTCATCTTTAAATAGTTAAGTTAATTTTGTTCAATTAACTGCTGACCGTATTTGTGTTTAGCCAACAAACCTGTTTTCAGTTTTGTTTCCCGATCATTTTACTTTTACTTAAATGAATCAGTAAGTGGTGGCAGCTTTATTGGTTTATGTAAGTTGTAATTTGTTTATTTTTAAGAACCATGTACCGTTTGTGCCCAAATAAACATTAAAACATTAAAACATAGGACAGCCTCTTTTGAACGTGGGGCCTCCCCTTTTACCTCCAGTTGTTTCAGTTGGAAACGGCCTGCATCCAGATTATTCATAGATTGCTAACACAGTTTGCGAAAAAAAGTAAAGTATAGTAATTTTAATGCGTTTTCATTATGACGATCCCTAGAGGAGAACCAATCTTATTTTAAATGATTTATTATCAGTCGTTACTTTGCGGAGTTTCATTCTTTAAGTTCATTTTAATCTGATTTTAATTATTATTTTTAAAAAACAATGCATGTTGACATTTAGCATGTTGTATCGTTATTGTTTTTGTATTTTGTAACTTTGTGTGTATGTATCTATATATTATAAGCCTATTTCAAATGTATGCAATACGATTAAATAAATAAATTATTATTTTTATTCACAT
>NC_133484.1:2445992-2459841 GCF_025370935.1 Choristoneura fumiferana
GGGGTCTCCACCCTTACGTTGTCAGTATTCCCAAAATCCGCACAAAGCGTTCTCGCTCTTCCTTCATCAACCGCACAGCAAAAGAGTGGAATTCCCTGCCTGCGACTGTGTTTCCTGAACACTACAATTTGACCGCTTTCAAGTCCAGGGTGAATGAGCATCTACTAGGCAAGCGTGCTCCATCGTAGGCCTCATCCTCGCTTTCCATCAATAATAGCCTATACTGAATAAAAAAAAACCACCGCAAATGTTGTTACAAAACTAGAGCAATATAAATTGCAGGATAATGGAAATTGGATGCGAGTCTCCAATTTTTGACATTTGCCGTTTGACGTCATCTTGGCAATCTGAGGGATCAGGCTCGTCGAGCTCTGTCTCTGTCATATAAACTGAACTCGTAACGTAATGCGTCTTTAGCTAGCTCGGGATCTGTTGAACTTCTGCAAACTTCTGTGGTCCGCGTTCTTGATCTCCCTCCATGAACTTGTGTTTGTCTTTTGCAAATTCCGCAAATGCTTAATTTAAGTTTTGTGTACAGATGATTATTTTGTGTCGGAAAATAAAAGGTCACAGTTCAATTTGTACAAAACATAGAACATTTTGAAATATCAACGAACAAAATCTCAATAGTTCTCTAATGAATAAAGATTCCTAAAAGTTTGGCTGCTCGATAACTCGATTATAAGTGATCTAATTAGTCTAAAAGGCAGTACAAGTGCCACGCCTGAGGCTTTGAAATAGCAATTACTTAATATAAGTTTATTTGTCTTAAATATCTACGATTTGTTCACTTTATTGTGTTATTATAGCTATACATTTTTACAACACACCAGCGAACCTATAGCTAACTACATATTAGTAATCTGTGCGTATTCGTGACAATCTTTTTAATCAATAAATTATCTGTCTGTTACCAAGTCACGCTTAAACCTCTGAACCGATTTAATTGAAACTTGTGTGAAAATAGTTGGGAGACCCTGGAAAGCTATATCCTGGACTTGACAAGGGTAGATTTTATCACGCAAAATGGCATATTTCCCGCAAGACAACGATAAACCAATGTGGGCTATCGCGTATGAATTCGCCTTAGAGGCGCTAGTGTAGCGTGAGGTCTCCGAAATGCCAAATCTCATAGTTTTTGGGTGAGCTACGCGGGTTTATTTATAATTAGAATAAATTTGTGAATATTTTGCAATATCTGAAATTAATTATAGCAAATATGCGTTCCGGGGCAATGAATGTCTGTGTTTTGAGACAGTTTTGTCTTTCGGAAACCTTTGTCCTCCCTTTTTTCCGAACAAAACGGGGACTATGCAACGCTGTGGCATGCTCGATATTTTTATGGCACGGTTTTAAGGTGTATTAAATATGATTATAATCTAAACTTTGTTTACACGCCCGTAATAACAGACTTTGAAAGCCAAACTTAAAAACCTCACGCTATAGTGCGCCATCTAGTGAGACAAAAAACGATAGCCCACATTCTTCTAAACCAATAATTTTGTATCGTATCGCATTGTATCGTATCCAGCACTGTTTTTACATGAATTATAATAGCTAAGATTGCTTGAGAATTATTAGTAGTTGAGTAAATAGCAGCCTGAAGTATGAAATTTACCTAAACTTGGAAGATTCCGTACACAATACAATACGAAATCCTTAAGAAAATATTAGGTACTTGATTTTTTCGTAATGGCTACTAGTCATACTTGTTATGACCATTTTTTGGCCGGATGCTGCACTTCGTGATGAAAGCAAGCCGCAAACTCTATCTTAGGCGTGTCCGACACGTTCTTGCTGTTTTTTTAATTTTATTTATATATAACGTCGTTTGGCAACTAGGCGGCGTATAAACAACTGGAGGTTAGTCGGGCTAATCAAGTGATAGATCACACACGTCCTGCCACCAGGCTCGCAGCGGCGCGGCGGCTGATCCCCGTGATGGACGACGCGTCTGAGTGACGGCGCCGGGATTCCGCCACGTCATCTTATTAAAACGTTTTCTTCAGGTTACGTGTCGAGAGTTTGTTTCCCAGAGAGGCTACTACGAAATTCGAAAATCGAAGTTCGTATCGTACTGTCCCCTTCACTCTCGTTTTAAATAATATAAGCGTCAGCGGGACGGCAAGGCAAGATACGAATTTCGAATTTTGCACTTTGTAGTAAAGGCACAGAATAACTATACCGTAAAGGGGCCTGTCTTTAAAACTTGTTAGCGACGAATGGAAAACTAGTATTACAATGCTACTTTTTACAACTTGACCTTTACAATAGTTATTTGTGTCACAAGGGAGCAAAATGTGTATTTACGGCGAGGGCGTACATTGAATCCAGAATGTAGCGAAGGATTCTACAAGCGTAATGAGGGATTCAAGTGTTAACGCCCAAGATGAAAATAATTTTGCTCCCGAGTGGCTCATATAACTTTTCACACCGAGCATTAAGAAACTTGAAAAAGAAAAATCTAAATATTATTAAAGAACAACCAGCATAGAAAATGGCGTGGCTTTACAATTATCAACTTGAAAAAAATGGCATTTGCAATAAAACGCTTAGAAAAGCCTTGAACAGAAAAGTTGCACTTTGCTCCCTCGTCAGGGAGGAAAAGTTACTTTTCTGAAGGAGAGGTGTGAAAATTAAATTCTAATTTCTTAGTCTAAAAATACTAACGAACGAGCCTTAGGATAACTTGGATGTTTTATGAACAACAAAACGTTTCTTTCAAAAGCGCAAATTCTTAGAAAACATTTCTTGGCAACAAAGGGTACTTACACACAATGTCTATTGTTCTTCATAATATCGTTGGACCCAAATTAATTTGAACTTGGAGGAAAGCGGCCAATTCATAGCGACCCTCGAGATTTTTCCCTGAAGGGCACTCGCTGATGTGTTGCCAGAGAGTTCTTGAATTAAATTCCTCAGTTCCGTAAGGGAGATATGTCACAGGTTTATCAGTTCAGTTGTTTTGGATTTGTTAGAATTTGTCTCGTTACTGCGATGTTGATGAGCCAGATAATAAACTCGCTCACATGTCATGCCTCCCTGGTGCGGGTGTACGAAGTTGCGCGACTAAGTGAGTGGAAAGTTTGCAAACGCGCCGGCTCATTACGCCGCCCTACATTTTATTAACCGCCATTACGGGATCGTTAAAAAAACAATGAGCGAATGGATGGTCTGCATTAAAATTTAAGTAAGCCGGATAAAAAACTTTCGGGTTTTTTAAATCTGGCTACGGCTGTGGGTGATTTTATTCGGTGTGTCATTTTCAGCGTTAAATGACATGGCATGCGAGATTGTGTTTCTATTTATAATGACGATTTTGCAGGTGGTAGGACCTTGTGCAAGGTCCGCCCGGTTTGCTACCACCATCTTGCTTGCTAATCCTGCCGTGAAGCAGCAGTGCACTGTTGTGTTTCGGCGTGGAGAGTAAGACAGCCGGTGAAATTACTGGCACTTGAGGTATCCCATCTTAGCCTCTAGGTTGGGAACGCATCTGCAATACCCCTGGTGTTGCAGATGTTTATGGGCGGTGGTGATCTCTTACCATCAGGAGACCCACTTGCGCGTTTGCCATCCAGTAGAATAAAAAAAATAATTATAATGACCAGATGGCCTAGTGGTTAGAGAACCTGACTACGAATCGATCCCCGTGTCGGGGAAGATATTTGTATGAAAAATACGAATGTTCGTTTTCGGGTCTTGGGTGTTTAATGTGTTTTTATGTATGTATCTATCTATATAACTATATTTACTTATCCGTTGCTTAGTACGCATAACACAAGCTTTGCTAAGCTTACTTTGGGACTAGGTAAATTGGTGTGAATTGTCCCGTGATATTTATTTATTTTTATTTATAATGGTAGCAACACTATCCTTTGTTAAATTATTTGGCCGTAATGTCAAATAAACCTATAGTAGATTATACAACAAAAGCATAAAACGAGCCATTTTACCCGAGGCGTTCATATAGCCACCCGATCCGGTGCGGCGAGGATAGACACGTCGAGGGGAAAGTGAGTTTTATGCTCGAGTTTTACACTTCTTTTTACTTCGACTGAGAGGCAATTAAATAGCAACAGTGGAAACAATTGTTCGCTTACTAGGTACCTTTTATTTTTCATGCATTGCTGTATAATTATATTTTTTAGTTTTATTGATTTATTTTATTGATTTGTAGCTTTACACAAAATAAAAAAGTATTTTTCACTTCTCATGCTCGTAAAGTTCGTATTTATGCTGGATCTAGGCGACATAAATTGACTTTTTATGCTCTAGTGCATAAAGTAAAATCTTCGTCTAAGACCAAGGTAATCAGGTGTCAACAGTACAAACAAAAAAGTTTGGGCACCCTTTGGGTACGAAACCCTAAAAATTGACTGGTTAACCTTGTAAGGCTGTGAAACCCATTGTATTGGTATGAGTATGTTGTATGTAAATAGTCCACGTGTTTTAAAAAATAATCACGTGTCATATTCAAACTAAGTACCAGGTTGGCAGAAATACGCAGGAGATGCATTCGTCCTGTGGTCCCTTAGGGGTGGTGCGTGCATAATGGGTGGAGCCTTTACGTATCGCTGATCCCATTGGTTGCGTAGACGCTACGAAATAAGAAACTTAAAAACTAAATCCTGACTTCGGTCAGGTAGAAAACAAATGGCGTAATCAGTATTTAAATTTTAAACGGTGCTAAGACATTGTTGTTATTTAAGACAATTTGTTAAATGTTTTGGTGGCATAGAATAGAACTAAACAATGACATTAAAATCAAGACGCAAGAAATCTATTAAGAAAGCCTTGGTTCAAATTTTCGTTCCGAATTCCTCTGGCAAGTTGAATCGTGCGAATTCTCACTGAACTTGTAATTTCGCTGAGATTGTTCCCTTAACTGTAGAAGAATGTAATACAATTACAACCTCTCTCGTTAGAAGCAGGAAACGAACCTTTGTTTTGCACTTTGCTTCTGCTGCTTTAGTATTCCATTTATAAAAAACCTTTCTTAGTTAAAACATTATTCAAAATTAACATGTTGTTTTCTACTCGTTAGTTACAATTCGCTCTGCATCTGCCGCTTTGTTGCAGAAAATAAATACGAGGGTGGTGCATTCTATTATGAACCTCCTCGTACTTTCTGTTCACCGTTTGCTCCTGGGAATTAAATTCGGCGTGTGTGACTAGACACGTAGCGGATAAAAAGGGCCCTTAAATCGGCTTACCGTGAACTTGAACATGAAACTACGTGAGACTCACTATATATATTATATATTATATTTTAATATATATTTAATATATTTTATAGTTTACCGTGAACTTCTTACTACCCGTTGTCCTCGTATTCTTGGGAATAAATTCAGCTATGTGGGATTTACAAATATTTCGTAGACCAGGTAAATCTGCTAGGTAGATAAGTCCCGGCTCCTGTTCACTTATGGTTCTCTGGTAGCTGTGTGAAATAACGTCTAACCCTTTCATGTCGTCTGTAGCGAAGTGGCCATCATTTTACTGGTTAAAACTACCTGTTTCCGAAGCTTCCATTTTAATTTTTTTATTAAGTATGAATGCTGATTTGTTTTCTTATTGCCTTTGGTAATTGGTTGTTATAATATTGTTACGACGGTGGGTTAGGTGCTAAACTTTGATCGTGCTTTTCGACCCATTGGAGGCGTTTTCAGTAGGCTGGAATACGGTTTCAGGCCGTTTCAGAGGATGCTCTATCACATATTAGTTTATCAAAATTTCACCCAAGTTACCGTTGTTTTCAGGCGCCTGAAACATGTTTTCAGTCCGTTTCAGGCCACCCTCTATCCGATGACGCCATAACCTGAAAACCCGTTTTCAGGCGTTTTCAGGACCCCTTATGGGCCTTTGAAGTACATTTCAGTATATGGCGAAATTTTCCATAGGAGTGAAAGAGATAGCACGATTAGAAAGAGACAGCTATACTGAGAACATTCGAGAAGGTGTGTGACAAGGATAGCCTATATGTGTGAGAGAAACAGACTGATGATCCTGTTTCCGGAATATTCTAGTAACTGTGTGAGAGAGATAGCACATGAAAGAGACAGACACTCTACTCGTTTCCGGAACATTCGAGATGTAGGTATGACGTCCTAGCTGGACTGTTCTCGAACTTTGTGGACCGATTCACCGGGGGTATATAAGCCGGGTGAGGTTGCGGCGGAGGACAGTTTCGAATGCGATACCGAGCGATAAACATCGAAGAGAATCAAAGCGACTTGTAAGTGAGTTTTAGAGTGCGAAATTACTGTGAACTGTTTTTAAGTGTTTTGTAAAGTTAAGTAACAGTGTGAAAATAAATCCTACTCTTATTCATCGGTGTTAAAAGTGCTTTTCAATCACGAACCCACCCCACGAACGTAACATTTGGTGTCAGAAGTGGGATTGAAAATGCCGCTTACTCCGCGAGAAGAAGAGAAGGAGAGGATGCAGACCCGAAGCCGCGCCGCAGCTGGGGACCCTACAGACACCGCCGCAGCGTCAGATACAGCGGCGGCAGTATCCCCAAAGCCGGAAATAGACGTCAACGCGATTCTGGTCCTCCTGAAAGAACAAGCTAGAAGGCAGGAGGAACATGCTAGAAAGCAGGAGGAACAAGCTAGGATTCTACAGGAGGAACAAAAGAACCAGTTCGAACTCCTCCGTGAGGTACACGACGCAACCGCAGAATGGAAAAAGGAGATGGCTGAGGTCCAGGATAAAATTGTGGCAGTTGACATTAAAGTCGAAAATCACGAACAGCGCCTCAACGGTGTCAACGAAAAGGTAGAAGGCCACGAGAATCGCCTCCAGAAGTTGGAGATTAAAGTGGCCAACGGCACCACCAGTTTATCGGGTGCACCAGCCACAGGAGGTGAAAAGTTAAAGTTACCACCATTTGATGGTACCTCTTCATGGGCCGCATACAAGCACCAATTCGAGTTGGTTGCGGAAACGAATGGCTGGAGCAAGGATTATGCAAAAACGGCACTGAGTTTGGCGCTACGGGATGAAGCTCTCAGTATCTTGGAAACGTTGGGAAAGGATAAGACATATGACCGTCTCCTTGAAGCTTTAGAAGCACGCTTCGGTGACAGTCATCTAGAGCACGTCTACAGAGCTCAACTGAAGGATAGGACCCAGGGTCGTAATGAGTCATTACAAAAGTGGGCCCTAGAAATAGAGAAACTGGTCCAAAAAGCATACCGAGATTCATCCTCTTTTACGGATGGAATGCTAGTGCAGACATTCATAGATGGGATTCGAGACTTTGAAGTGAGGGCTGCTGTACGACTGGGTCACCATGGGAGTTTGAAGGATGCGCTTGCCCATGCTCTCGAGGTGGAAGCTGTACGCCAGGACCCAACAAGATCCTTCAGGGTACGCGAAGTCGCTGCCAGGGAGCCGATTGCTCCACCTCGAGAAACGGGACCTCGATGTTACAACTGCGGAGAACGAGGACACATGCAATCTGGCTGCCCGAAAAGACATTGGAGGCGACGAGACTCGGACCAAATGGACAGGCCAGCAAGCTCTGGTAATCCAGAGCGGCAGCAGCAGGGAAACGAGTAAAAGCCAGGACTATGGGACGAGTGCTGGCTGGTGGTCAAAATGTCCCAGTTATGATCTCCCAGGCGAACAACGGGAACAGTCTGGCTGTCAAAGGAGAAATTGGTGGAGTGCCATGTCACCTTACTATCGACACCGGAGCTTCTCGGACTGTGATCAGTTCTCGACTGCTAAAACACCTGATCAGAGATCATCTAGTCCGACCAATGCATCTTCAGCTGCAAACGGCTACCGGCCAGAACATTTCCGTCCAAGGGGAGCAAGAAGTGTCAGTAAAGATTGGAGAAAAGAAGTACTGGCACAAAGTCATCATTGCTGACATCGTAGACGACTGTATTATTGGTCTAGATTTTATGAGGAAGTACGATTGTAAGATCGACTTAAAAGGCGGCGTGCTGAAATTTGGGGCTTATGAAGTTCCTATGGAGGGTGAAGTGGGTGGACATGTCTTCTGCGCTAGAAGGACTACACTTCAACCGAGATCGCAAGCCCTAGTTCCGGTGAAGTTGCCATATGGTGTGAGACAAGGATCTCATTCCTGCGTGCTAATAGAGAAAATAGCTGGCAGTAAGCCGTGGATACCAGCTCGCACAGTGGTAATGACGTCATCTGCAGCATTTATAAGGGTTCTTAATTTAAGTGACACTCAACACGTCCTAAGTAAAGGAACCCTTATGGGGACATGCGAGGCAATCTCATGGATACGCAGTTGCCATGGTCCAAACGAGAACAAGTTGCAAGAAGAAGTTGTGGATATTGGAAAATTATTGGAAAACTGCGAGAATGATCTCACGGAGGAAGAACTTCTAAAGGCGCGTAATCTACTAAAGCGCTATAGGAGTGTCTTCTCTGCACATGACAGTGATATCGGGAGAACTGGAGTAGTGCAGCACGAGATCGACACTGGAGATGTCATGCCTATTCGACAGCGACCTCGGCGAGTTCCAGTAGCTCGAGAAAAAGAAGTCGAAGACATGATCAAGGAAATGAGGAGGGACAAAGTAATAGAACCGTCGACCAGCCCTTGGTGTTCTCCAGTAGTCTTGGTGAAAAAGAAGGATGGAACTATGAGATTTTGCGTTGACTATCGTAGACTCAACGACGTGACCAAGAAGGACAGTTATCCATTGCCGAGGATAGACGACACTTTGGACACTTTAAACGGCATGAAATGGTTTTCCACCTTGGATTTGAAAAGTGGATACTGGCAAGTGGAAATCAAGGACAAAGATAAAGAGAAAACAGCCTTCTCAACTGGTAAAGGACTTTGGCAGTTTAATGTTATGCCGTTTGGGTTGTGCAATGCACCGGCAACTTTTGAGAGGTTAATGGAGCAAATACTTGCCGGCCTCCTGGGTGATACTTGCCTAGTGTATCTGGATGACATCATAATTGTAGGTAAAAATTTCGATGACCACCTTAAGAAACTGGAGCAAGTTTTGTCCAAGTTGCGTGACGCAAATTTAAAACTAAGTCCGAAGAAATGCTCATTCTTCAAGCGTAAGGTTAACTACTTGGGACATGTAATTTCATCAGAAGGCATCCAGACAGACCCTGAGAAGATAAGTGCAGTTAAGGACTGGCCAACACCGAAAGACAAGACAGCAGTGCGTGCCTTTTTAGGACTTTGCTCGTACTATCGACGATTTGTGAAGAACTTCTCGGATATAGCAAAGCCTTTGCACCAGCTGACGGAAGAGAAACGACCATTTAATTGGGATGATCAGTGTGCAGCAGCCTTCTCAGATCTCAAACAGAGACTTTGTGAAACACCGATTTTGGAATATCCCGACCCGGATAACGAGTTTGTTGTTGACACTGATGCAAGCAATACTGGCATCGGAGGAGTCTTGTCACAAAACAAAGGAGATCAGGAAGTTGTGATAGCCTATTTCAGTAAATCGTTATCGAAACCCGAGAGAAATTACTGCGTCACTCGGAGAGAATTGCTGGCAGTCGTTAAAACTTTGCAGCATTTCAGCAAATATTTGCTTGGACGCAAGTTCCGAATCAGGACTGACCATGCTGCTTTAAAGTGGTTGTTAGAGTTCAAGAACCCCGAGGGTCAGGTGGCACGCTGGATCGAACAACTGCAGGAATATGACTTTTCCATCGAGCATCGAAGTGGAAAGTCACATGGAAATGCAGATGCCCTCTCCCGAAGGCCTTGTCCGGATGACTGCAAACACTGTTTAAGACAAGAGGATAAGGACTGCGTGAAGATGTTGAGGACCGACACTGTTAGCGAAGAGTGGAGTGACGCTGTCATGCAAGAAGCACAACAGGAAGATCGTGACATAAAACCCATTTACGACTGGATTAACGGTGGAATGCCCAAACCAAAGTGGTGTGAAGTAGCTCCGATGAGTACAGTGACCAAGAGCTACTGGGCGCAATGGGAAAGTCTGATTATGCACAATGGCGTACTGTGTAGGAAATGGGAGTCAGCGAACGGAAAGGATGCTCACCTTCAAGTGGTCGTACCAAGAAAGAGAGTTAGCGATGTTTTAAGATCCTTTCATGATGGCATTTCCGGCGGGCATCTAGGAGTAAAAAGGACTCTGATGAAGATTCGACAACGCTTTTACTGGATACACTGTCGGGAAGATGTGGAAGACTGGTGTAGGAAGTGTACTAGCTGCTCGTCGGTCAAGGGGCCACATACACGCAGTAGAGGTGCGCTTAAAGTTTATAATGTGGGGGCACCTTGGGAAAGAATTGCTTTGGACGTCGCAGGCCCGTTCCCGATCTCTGACCGCGGAAACAAGTACATCCTTGTGGTCATGGACTATTTCACCAAATGGCCTGAAGTGTTTGCCATTCCAAATCAAGAGGCAGTCACAATAGCGGAAACTGTAGTGGCTGAAGTATTTTGTCGGTATGGAGTACCTCTTGAGATCCACAGCGATCAGGGAAGAAATTTTGAATCTCTGGTGTTTCAGGAGACTTGCCGAGTCATGGGAATTCATAAAACTCGGACTACGTCCTATCATCCACAGTCAGACGGGATGGTCGAGAGATTCAATCAGACTCTGGAACGACATTTGGCCAAAGTAGTTGACAGCCATCAAAAAGATTGGGACAGGCATATTCCACTCTTTTTAATGTCATATCGGACCGCAGTTCACGAAAGCACGGCCGTGACACCTGCGTGTGCTAATTTTGGAAGAGAATTGCGGTTACCTGCGGATCTACTGACAGGACGACCTCCAGATGCACCAAAGACGATTTCAGAATATGCAAGTGAACTGCGAAACCGGATTGATGGTGTTCACAATCATGTTCGTGAACACGGACTGCAGGCCAGCGAAAAGATGAAGACCAGATATGACCGGAAGTCTAACCAGACGAGATTTGAGGAAGGATCGTTGGTGTGGCTACATAACCCTATGCGAAAAAAAGGGAAGTCCCCGAAATTATCACCGAGTTGGGAAGGGCCGTACAAAGTAGTCACTAGGATCAACGATGTCACATACCGGATACAGCGTAACGCGCGTAGCCCCTGTAAGATTGTTCATGTTGATCGGTTGGCCAAATACCATGGATCTAATGATGCTCGGGACGAGCATGTCTTAGGAGGGGGCAGTGTTACGGCGGTGGGTTAGGTGGAAACTTTGATCGTGCTTTTCGACCCATTGGAGGCGTTTTCAGTAGGCTGGAATACGGTTTCAGGCCGTTTCAGAGGATGCTCTATCACATATTAGTTTATCAAAATTTCACCCAAGTTACCGTTGTTTTCAGGCGCCTGAAACATGTTTTCAGTCCGTTTCAGGCCACCCTCTATCCGATGACGCCATAACCTGAAAACCCGTTTTCAGGCGTTTTCAGGACCCCTTATGGGCCTCTGAAGTACATTTCAGTATATGGCGAAATTTTCCATAGGAGTGAAAGAGATAGCACGATTAGAAAGAGACAGCTATACTGAGAACATTCGAGAAGGTGTGTGACAAGGATAGCCTATATGTGTGAGAGAAACAGACTGATGATCCTGTTTCCGGAATATTCTAGTAACTGTGTGAGAGAGATAGCACATGAAAGAGACAGACACTCTACTCGTTTCCGGAACATTCGAGATGTAGGTATGACGTCCTAGCTGGACTGTTCTCGAACTTTGTGGACCGATTCACCGGGGTATATAAGCCGGGTGAGGTTGCGGCGGAGGACAGTTTCGAATGCGATACCGAGCGATAAACATCGAAGAGAATCAAAGCGACTTGTAAGTGAGTTTTAGAGTGCGAAATTACTGTGAACTGTTTTTAAGTGTTTTGTAAAGTTAAGTAACAGTGTGAAAATAAATCCTACTCTTATTCATCGGTGTTAAAAGTGCTTTTCAATCACGAACCCACCCCACGAACGTAACAATATTTAATAAAAAAATATATCTCATCCGGTTATCAGATAAGTCAAGGCCGATCTTTCACATAAAAAAATACTTAGCTTTTTTTTATTCGACTGGATGGCAAACGAGCAAGTGGGTCTCCTGATGGTAAGAGATAAAAAATAAAATAAAATTATCAAGTAGAAATGGTAATGAGTGACTTTTTTGTTTTTTAGGATTTCGTACCTACGTCGGCGAAAATGGAACCCTTATAGAATCACTTTATAACCATCCATTCGTCAAGAACTTTTTTTCAGGACTAGGTAAGTGGAGGTAGCAAGCTTAAATTAATATCAAACACTGACACGTCAGCTACCCTTTGGAGCAGTGAAAAATCAAACTTCCAGCTCAACGTAATCTAAAAATGCATGTTTAAAAAAAGGTTTTTCCGTTATTTATTGCCAGGGAATCAAAAGCTGTTAAGAATTCCGAAAAACTCAGCAGGGCTACTACGAAATTCGAAAATCGAAGTTCGTGTCGTTCGGTCTCTCTGACACTTATACGAGAGTGAGAGGGACGGCACGATACGAACTTCGATTATCGAACTTCGAAGTAGGCCCTCAGATATGCGAGGTAGAGGTACGAACTTTTGCTTGAGAGGACATAGGCCAAACGCCACCACAGTTTATAACACTGACTACTAAAGTGTACTTACTTATTCTTCCACCGGCATCGCTTCACTTGCTCGTTTGCCATCTAGTCAAATAAAATATATATATATGTATACCTAGCCTAATCAACTTAGAAAATTTGAGACTCCCGATATGGTCATTTCAAATTTTAATATCTCAAAACAGCTGAGCCGATTTAAATGAAACATAACTAAGAACCACCGCAAAAAAACTTGCTTTCACGTAAAAACCGCACTGATACCGGTCTATCCATTTGAGAGCTACGTGCCATGGACAAACAAACAGACAGTCATTTTTGCGACGGGGGTTAAAAATTTGCTCATTTTCAGATTGAGAGCCAGCGGAAAATTATTAATTCCAAATGTTTGCTTGAGGCCTATGAATTGAAAGTAATCCGATAGATATTGGACCAGAAAATGTCTGTGAAACTGGAGCAAAGTCCATTTCATTCGATTTGAAAACTTTTATACCAATTGAACTGTACGAACAATCTTCCTTACGAAATCCACAAGCGTTCAAATATTAAACAGATAAGACTGATTATTTCAACAAACTCGCACATTTTTTAACTGTTGCTTGGAGAAAGAATTCTATTCCCAAAAAATAAGATCGTCTTTGTATTTTTGGGGTTGAGTTAGATGGGAGGCTTTGAAAGTTTTCTTGGTTCCGATTAATTTGTTGAACGAAGTTTTTTAATGAAGCCAGAGAAAGCTTCGTATTAAAGTTTTAGTTGTTTAATCTAGGGAAAATTATTAAGCAAAAATTAATACTATGGAAAACTGAGAAGAAAATTATTTAGCTACTACCTCTAAAGCCGAGTTTAGACTTGGAAGAAAAATCACCCAAACTACATTTGCATACCAAATTTCAAGTCGATGCCATTAACCGTTGCAGCCGAGACAATCCTGGCTGAACTACCAGGATGTCACTACTAGACTATTGTATTGTCACTCAATTTACATAAGTAAGTGGTCAAATTTAACTTGCAATATTTGATTACAGACAGACAGACAACGGGACAGGTGAAACTAAATAAAAGCTTGTAAAAAGTAGTGCCGGTTTCTTAAAATTTGGGTAAACGGCAAAAAAACAATCTTGATTCCTGCCCATGACCGGTGTCATCACCTAGCATAAATTAGGAGACCATACATAGCCTTAATTCGTTAAAACACGTTCGAGAAGTTTCTCAGAATAAATCTATGAGACGGTAACTCTAGTCTCAAGGAGCTCAATTAAATCCGTACGTTTACTATTCTCGTGTAGTAGGGGAAGGGGG
>NC_133484.1:2461292-2497646 GCF_025370935.1 Choristoneura fumiferana
TATGGCAAAATATTACTTATTCACTAGATCTCCTTTAGAAGATTCGAATCGTCGGCCACCGTGCCATCTGCGTGGGCTCTTAAACGAAGCTGTGCTTCGTAAAACGCGTTCATCAAGATCCTTGTTACGGAACTCGTTGGGAGAGCAATCAAGCGGCTCCAGTCCACTTAATTACTTTAAACTTGGCTGCCCGCTTGTACTTGTACTATTATCTATTCTGTGCCGCTACGTGACATTGGTAAAACATCACGACAGAATCCTAAAGCTGCACTAAGGTATCGATTACACTTAATTCAGGCGTCAGCAGGGCTACTACGACATTCGAAACTCGAAGTTCGTGTCGTGCGGTCCCTCTCGCTCTCGTATTAAATAGTATAAGTGTCAGAGGGACCGCACGACATGAACTTCGAGTTTCGAGTTTCGTAGTAGCCCTGCTGTTCAGCCCAAATGAAGACGACTATTTCATAAGTGTTAAACCGCCGCTTCAGGCGCGTAAAACATTATAAAACCAGCGGTTTTTTTAATAAACAAATAAAAAATAAAAAGAAACACCGGCCCTTGCAGATTTTAACTCCGATAAGCTCCCTCATATAAACACTCAAAGGCTACGCAATCTTAAACCTCTAGGTATTATCTAAATCGGAAAGGTCGCAGTAAAAATGCGCCATGTCATTTTACATCATTTATCATGGTCCAAGAAAATTAATAACATGGGACAATGTGCTCACTATGCGTCAAACGAAACGCGGCGTCACGCAATAAATAATGCCGAACGCGCCACGACAAAATGGCCCATGCTTTGACAAAATGGCGGACCGTGTGACGCAATTAGAGTTTTTGAAGGTCCCGGCGCTTACTGGCCCAATTTATTTTAATGGTGCCTTCACGAGTTGCTAAAAGATATTTTATTTACCAAATACCCGGATACAAAATAAAAGCCCCGAGCATTCGTAAAACTCAGCCAATACGCAAACTATCTTACTTATTTTGATACAGTTATTTTATTTTAACAAATGATATTTTTATGCTAGCTCATTTGTAATACTTAGGTATTTATTAGTTTTTCTGTTTTATCATGTTTCAATGATTCGGGATAAACGATTCAAAACCAAGTTTATATAAAAAAATAATATTTATCAAAATTCTAGTATTTAAAAAAACCTATAAGTAAAACAATATATTAAATACTTGTAAATCGCATTCTAAAGTGAGAAAACATTGTAGTTTACAAATAAATAGCTTCATTTGCTTAATTTTCTTCATTTGGGCGCTCCCGTGGAAGGTCCACCTCCATTCTTCAACGCGTCCAACTTCAATTTATTGTTTTCGGCGACCAATGCCTCCACCTTTTGCTCGTATTTCAGACGAAGTTCCTGGGGAACGGAAGAACACGTCCACTTAGAAATTCATTATGAGCATTCTTACGACATACAGTTAAAAGTAGTTGAGTAATAGCATCGTCCCATCCACTTCAAGCAGCCCTTTTGCAGCGGGACGGCAAGATACAAAGTTCGAATTCTGCACTTCGTAGTATACGGGCAGTGATACCCCTCGGTGTTGCGGATATCCATGGGCGGCGCCGATTGTCTGTGATCTCAAAAGTGACCCATGTGCTCGTTTTCCCCCTTAAAAAAAGTTTTAGCCGCGGTCCTAGGTTAACATAGCTAAGCTACTGGTTGAAATCCGCTTCTATGAAACCACACCCCGCCTGTAGGGGCCTTATCTTCGCACATAAAACCCATAAACCAAGTCGTCAAGTACCGCAGCCCAATAGTCCCATCTGCGGCTGCAGTCATTCTATCGGAAGACTTTTTGCGAATATGCAAAAGTAATTTCCGGTGTCTGCAGCGGGAGGAAATGTAAGTGTGCGCCCTGCCATAAGAATTGAATTGCTTAGCAAAAAGATCTTGTAATACCTTGTAGCCTTCGTTTTTTTTAGAATAGAACTGATTTATTTGGCGTTAAAAAAGTTTGAACATGAAATCTCAATCTAAATATAACAGTAGTTAACAAAGCACCAAAATGGATGCCTCAGCAAATGCCGATGTCTGAATTTCTTCAGTTATGGCGCTGGTTTTCAGGGCAAACAAGGATTTTTAAAATAGTTTCTCAAACTAGTCGCGTCTGAACTAAATAGACAAGAACTTCAACACTTCTGCTAAACCATAGCGCTGATGGCAGATCTATCAAAATTATCGATTTAATTGCGCACATAATTTTCACACGCATCAATTGTTTGAATAAATATTTATATACATGAATTGCTCGTTTGAAAAATGATAACAAATTATGTCGTACACGTAATGTACATACATAAAGGATAATTAATTTAATTTTGTATAATAATTGAAATCCTTACTAAAATTTTGATATATCAATCGGACGGAGGGCATATTTATTCATAACTCGCTGTTGCCCGCGGCTTCGCCCCCGTTGTATTTTTTCTGTATTTTCTTCCATAAAAACCTTCTCCTGACAGTAACGAACACAACAAAAAAGAATTAGCGAAATCGATCCAGCAGTTCCCGCTTAGCAACACATTTTACGATTCATTTTTATTTATATAAATTAGGCCCTGTGTTTACTTAAAATAGGTCAGGTTAGCATTGCTACCTTACCTTGAATATCTTCAGCTGCGTCATGTACTCCTGCTTGAGGTCATCATTGATGTTGGAGCTGGTTTGTGCGCGCTGCAGCACCAGGCTGTAGCGGTCCTTCTCCGCCTTGAAGCGAGCCTCCATGGCTACCAGCCGGTCCTGAAAACAAGGTAAGACTTTAATGCCCCAGCCAGACTCTCCTCGAGGCTACACGAGGGGACGCGAGTGCGAGAGTGTCGCCTCGCTTCGCTGTCGCTCCACTTTAGGAGAGAAGAAAAGAGAGAGGAATGTAGACGTAGTGGGGAACTGAATGGGTAAATCGAGAGTGTGGCTGGCTAGCACTCCTGCAACCTCCACTTGCCAAGACTCGTGCTGACAGCCTGTAGGAGGTGCCTCGCGAGAGTCTGCATGGGGCATAAGGTTTCAAAAGTTTTTTTTTACTAGGTGTATATTTTTGGAAATATTTACACCTAGTAAGCCGCTCCAAAAATTGTCCCCCTAATTCGTTGTTGCAAAAATAAAACCACGGAACTATAACCTGACAAAATACTGAAGAAATTGCAGTCCCAAGTTGAAGACAAGCATGAGACCAAGTGATCACGCCCATCGTTCCGATTTTGTATATATAAATTTCAGACAGCATTATTTTTTGTTTCATACATTACAGCCCACAAATTTTGCAGTACAGTCTTTTTCTAGTTTTCAAACTTATATTTTTTCTTAAAGCGTAGGCAAAACATTTTCTTAATTCTTACCTCCATAGCTTTGATCTCCGAGTTTCTGATCTCCAACAAGTCTTTAGTGATGAGGTTGATGTCCTTCAAAGACTGAACTTGCGTGGTCAACGCTTCTATCTGCAATTCCTGGTTCTTCACCATTTTCGTCTTGTCAAATATCATGCCGCGAGCTTTGCTGAGAAGCTGAAAAAGACGCGACCTAAATCAAAAACATGGATTCTCAATCCTATGGAACGGTATTCTAACTGGCTGATTGACAGAAATCACACATCCGAAACTACTAAAGTTAATTTGGCAGATATCTTAACCTATGACCTCTCAAGAAAATGGTCGGTGGTTCGCGAGCTCTCAATTAAAAGTTTTTCTTTTAGCCTAGCGGACGAAAGTAGGCAAGATTATTATTTTAATTATTAATAGGTAACCCGCCAAATAATGCTATAATCATATTCTCAACGCTAGGTAATTATTAAAATAATTATGTAACTTATTTTAATAATTACGTCTGCGTTTAAATTTCTCAGCATTTTCTTTTGGAGTTTAGAACTATTTTGGAATGATGCTTTAAATTGATTTGTTGACCTAAAGACATTGCATTATCTTAAGCATAATAACCTTAATAACGCCATGACATGACATTATCTAATCAAATCATTGAAAATAATTATTTTATTTCAAATAAAAGCAAACACGGTAGGTATTAATTTAAATAAATGGTTTCATGTATATAACTGGAGTTATGTCGTCTTGTCATGTTCTGTCGGTGTGTTTGAGAATGTCCTGAATTCGTGTGATTGTCGGTGGCAATGGCAGTAAATTCTTCACAGAATCTCAGCTCCGTCCTCGCAGAAAAGGGCTTTAATGTGCCTCCTTGAGCCTCTCACCCTTATGGACAATGCTCTTATGACTGAGATCTGTACTTTTACTTTTAGCCAATAAATTATTTGAGAATAAGCCTTTCCCCATTTCTCGTTTAATTTTGATGCTGTTTTTTTTAATCATTGATGTTATAATATTTCTTTCAAACCCAACAAGCACGGACAGAATTATCATGTCATATACATAAACCTTTTAACGACTTTTTCTTCTTACCTCTTCATGTTGCTGCTTTATTTTCTCAATCATTTCTTGGTTCTTGGATCCCGGCTTAGACAGGGCTGCTTGCAACTCTGTCTCCAGATTCTTCACCCGCGCCTTTAGTAGGTCTACTTCTTCTTCTTTTACCTAGAAGCAATACAGTAGCATAGCAAGTTTAATTTTTGCTTCATTAGAACTTTCAGTGTTATTTGGTTATACGAATTAAGAGTTTTCATTATTTTGTTTTATTTTCTAGTTGAACTCTTTTTCCGAAATAGGAACAAGATCAATTTTATTTTCATAGTCAACGTCACCTCTGGAATGGTAGGTATTTGTATCATAGTATATGTTATCTGTTGTAGTGATTTTACCGTAAAGATATTGCAAATAGATGACATCTAATAGTATCGTAGTATGTAGTAGTGTATAGTTTTGTAGTAGTATCGTAGTATGTAGTTTGCAGGTGGTAGGACCTTGTGCAAGGTCCTTGCTACCATCTTGCTCGCTAATCCTGCTGTGAAGCAGCAGTGCTTGCACTGTTCGGCGTGGAGAGTAAGATTGAAATTACCGTAAAGATCTAGGTTCTGCAATACCTAGATGTTTACATCTAATAGGATTGCTCGTTTTCCAGTAATGTAGTATGTAGAGATAGTTATTTTTAAATTTAGGATATCAACTTCAAATGAATCATGGCTACTTACCTTTAGTTGCATTTTCAAACTGTCTTCACTATTTTCACTCCTGACTTTCTCTAATTCTTGGATTTTCTGGAGAAGTTCTAACTCTTTTTGTTGCCAATCAGTCTGAAAAGGAGAGTGTATGATATTAACAAAATTAGTTGTTTTTTAACAAATAGTCTCTGCCTCGTCGTCGTTGGAGGCGTGATTTTACGTAATATCCTACTAAAATTTATTAATAAATAAAATATTTTTTACACCGGCATAATTTAAAGTGGTATACTTAACTTCTTAATATTCAAAATCCTGCAACAAATGCTAAAACTTACAGATCCAGCTGCATCTCCGTTACTAAGGCTATCTTGCTTTGCTTCAGGAAGTTTTTCATCCTTTATTCCCGTAGTAGCAGTTGATTCTACAGCTACAGGAACTTCCGCGACTACAGTTGCTTCAGTAGCTACTGGTAATTCAGCTTTGATTGGAATTTCAACTGTAGTTTTACCCTCAGGTTTGCTGTCAACTTCAGCTTTGATTTCAGCTTCAATTTTACTTTCGATTTCAGCCTTTACTTCGGTTTTCACTTCAGTATCTGGAATTTTCGCTGTTTCTGGTTCTGGATTTGCAGCTGGCTTTACTTCAGGAACGGATTCAGTAATGGTTTCGGGTTTAACTTCTACTTTCTGCTCTGCAGGTTCTGTTTTGATTGAATCTGCCTGAAAATTATTAACCTTTAATAAGGTAGAGGCATTGATTTGGAAATTCAACCTTATTGTTTTAGTGATAAGCTACAATATTCATTGTAGTTATTGGAAATACTTCTAGTTTTAAAAATATCCTTTGTCATTATGTATTCGATAGCTGCTTTTGATTCTGTGGTAGTATGCTCCAATAAATGAGGCCTTATTAAGGGTCAAATTAACAAATATGTACGTTAGTGAATTCAAACAACCGAGCGTAATATGCATCTTCAAACGAACAGCAGAGCTGAAAATTAAATTAACTACTTAGAACTTTGCCGTTATCGTTATATTTACACATTTCGAACTGTCTTATTATTGTTTTTATGTGACAAAGTACTAAAGAATAAGCTACTCTTGAGCTTGACTGTAACATTTTTGCTATCCTTACAGTTTTTTCTTCTGGCACAGGTGCTGGCGGCTGCACTGGCGCTCCTTCTCCACCTCCCGAACCCTTAGTACTTACTGAGTCAGCCTGTAAAGTATTATAAACTAATTATTCATCCTTTGCCTACAATGTTAAGTTTCTCGCGGTCAACAAACATTTCTTAATACTAGCTCATCCCACTATTATTATATTTATGGCAAATATGCGTAATGAATGTCTGTGTTTTGAGACAATTTTGTGTTTCGGAAACCTTTGTCCTCGCATTTTTCCGAAGAAAACGGGACTACGCAACGCAACACTGTGGCATGCTCGATATTTTTATGGTACGGTTTTAAGGTACGTACATTTTGTTTTCACGCCCGTATCAAACTAACCACTATACTTTAGGCAGGGCCTTTGTCTACAGTGGCGCCAACTGGTGAGCGCGAAATCTTTAGCCCTCATTTCACCATGATGTTTCCTCTCCCTAAAAAGCTCATGACAAAAAAAAACCAAATTAAATTTCGCAGATACGAAAAACTCTTATTCTCTGGTCAAAGGGGCATAGGTCAAATATTAGGTTACAACGGCTTTTTTGCAATGACGATATCGGCAATAGAACTAAGGTTACCGAGATTGCTCGAAGAATTGCGAAACTAAAGTGGCAGTGGGCGGGGCACATTGCTCGCAGGACTGATGGCCGATGGAGTCAGAAGGTTCTCGAATGGCGTCCGCGGGCCGGGAGACGACCTGTCGGTAGGCCTCCAACAAGATGGAGCGACGACTTGTTTAAGATCGCGGGATCGCGGTGGATGCGGAAAGCACAAAACCGGTCTGAGTAGAGAGCCTTGGGGGAGGCCTATGTCCAGCAGTGGACGTCTTTCGGCTGACATGATGATGATGATGAACGGCTTTTTTAACTGAGATGTTAAGAATAACGAACAAATTATCTCTTTAATGAGTACCACGAGGGACGCCCTGAATACCTGATGAGACGGCATGAGTGGCATGACACGGGACAAACTACTGGGTGGACTTGGATTTGTAATTGATGATAGATCAGTAAGGGACAAATGAATAGCGCTTCTTGTTTTTTATTATAGTCGGTTTTATGTTGGAGGATTATATTTATACTAGCTTTTGTCCGCGGCTTCGCTCGCGTTAAATTTGGGGTAACATATACATTTACTTTCTGCGATCCTTTTTTCGTGTTTTGATTGATTTTTCGGAGGATTACATGGAAATACAAATACAGACAGACGTTGTGTTAGACAGATGGTGCATGGAATTCAAAAATCAATACCTACCTAAATTAATCATAATTCGTACTAACTTTGAAACCTTGTGTCGCTGATTCAGGGGTGGAATTTTGGAAAACCTTAAAGTACAGCGCGTTTCTTTTGCCCGCGACTTGATTGAACACTTAGATGATTAATGGAATAATATCACAATCTTGTTTTTTTTTACAGATAGCGACCCCGGGGTTTCCGACACTGTGGATGCGAAAAACGCATAATTACTCTGTATACTTACAATTAAAAGTACCTGGGCGACTGAGCTCCGCTCGGGCTAAAACTCGGTAGTATAATATTTTGCAAATATGACTTAACAGTTTTGGCAGTCGGTAAAAATTAGAGTTGAAGTGTTTATTCTTTAAATAGGGTTTTATTCTTTAAATAGGTTTTTTTTAGAATTGTGGACCGTCTGTCCACAACAGTAACCAGCGTTTTCCCAGAGATAAGACCAAGCTAGATCGATTTTTCATCCCCGACAACCCATAGGTACATACCAAATTTCATCGAAATATTTGGAGCCGCTTCCGAGATTCTGATTATAGATATACAAGAATTGCTCGTTTAAAGGTATTAGATATCCACATCAATAGTTCGCTCTCTAGCTCATAGGTAGATGAGATACATAACGATACACATACGGACATACCTAACTCGATAAATATGACAGCACGGGAGTTAAAAAATTCAGTGCCCTTAGTGTAAGTTTTCGGTTACAAAATACGTCTCGATCGCGTTCGCGTTAAAATCTCAATTTATGGAAACACGAACATCGCAAACGTTCCGCTAGAGGCGCTGTTCGCGTTACCATATAAATTGAGATTTTAACGCGAACGCGATCGAGACGTATTTTGTAACCGAAAACTTACACTAAGGGTACTGATTCCCTTGCCAAACCTTCAATTATTAGTACCCATATTAAACCAAAACAAACGAATCCCTTCAAAACCCATAAAGTCCATGCAAACAAAATCACACGAGTTGAAGCAACTTTATTTCAATTCACACCCAAGTTCACGTCAAATTTCATTTTGTTATCTTCTAAACCTCCTATCTCATCAAAATGAACTCTCATTTTAAACTTTAGTACAAACATGCCAAAGTCGATTCTGTGACTACTAAGTTGAGTGAGATGCGAAATTTACGAAGTTATCAGTCTATTTGTTAAGTACACATCGAGTGTTGGCATTAAACTACCCGCGAATCGGGTTTGTTAATCCAGTGACAGCTATTTAACTTGAGTTTATTCAATTACAACTTTGTTTTCGTTGTATTACGAGTATTCAACTCTTTGGGCGGAGCAGTGATTCGAAAGTCTGTTCACCGATGGTAAGTATTATGATAACGTCTCGGAATAGCGACTGTCGCTTAGCCATCGCAAATTGTATGAGGCGTCGCTTGTCACCGCGCGCACAGTTTCATGGCAGGCGCTCAGTTCTTGTCAAACGGCAGGCGAGCGGACGTGGCGGCCATATTGCCATTCCGTTCTGGAGTACGCTTGAGGGTATCGTTTGGGTATTCTTACATTCAGGGTAGACAATTAGGCGGTCTTATCACTTAAAAGCGATCTCTTCCAGATAACCATTTGGGTACAAAATAATTAATAGGCAGGCATGTTTTTTTTTTATAAATTCTCAGCTAACAGATAGATTTAGTTAGAGCTATATAATTAGCGAATGAAATACTGCCGATATCTATTATTATTAACTAAAACTACATGTATGTGTCGTGTCTGGCTAAGTGTTTATATACATATTTTTAACCCCCGACGCAAAAAGAGGGTTGTGATAAGTTTGACCGCTATGTGTGTCTGTCTGTCTGTCTGTGGCACCGTAGCTCTTAAACGGGTGAGCCGATTAGAATGCGGTTTTTATTTTATTTGAAATCAGGTTTTCTAGCGATGGTTCTTAGACATCTTTCATCAAAATCGGTTTAGCCATTTTTGAGATACTAAACTTTAAAGTGACAAAATCGGGGGTTTCCAACTTTTTGTTGGTTAGGTTATACCTGTGTAAAAAAACCGGCCAAGTGCGAGTCGTACTCGCGCACCGAGGGTTCCGTATAAATATTTTTATTATATGATGTGACTAAAATTTATGCTTTTCGCAATTTTTCCTTTATCTGTGCTATAAGACGTTATTTCGTACCAAATTTCAAGATTCTCAGTTGACGGGAAGTACCCTGTTTCGATTCCCTTGCGAGTGGCGAGTATCGAAAATTTGCAGCATAAACGGCTGTATCTTTTGATTGCGTTATCGGCTTAAAAGTTTGATTTTTTTCACAGCTCCAATGGACAGTAGACCTGAGTACCTATTTCCCAAAGAAGTTCCCAATCCGCCTGAAGCCTGTGCCCAGAAGCGCTACTACGAAACTCGAAGTTCGTATCGTATCGTCCCTCTCGCTCTCGTATTAAATAGTATAAGTGTCAGAGGGACCGCACGACACGAACTTCGAGTTTCGAATTTCGTAGTAGCCTTGCAGCAGTGGGACTTAGATAGGCTGGGATGATTAGATTACGCTGCCTTGTTAAACCTTGCAGTTTGACAGTTAAATTGGAATACTAGGATTGTACTAATTTCAAATGGGAATTTTCAAAAAAGCCATCATGATCTTAATAATGTTGTAATGGGCGACAGCTCGGTGTAAAACTCGAAAATACACTTTTTCCCAGATAAGATAACTATTTATAAGACCTCTATAAGACCAAGTTAATTGTTCGTTCCCAAAAAAACCCATTCAGCAAATAATTATTATATGTCTATGTTCCAGATTTTACTGTACTTAAGTACAGTCAAGTTTAATAATATGTACTTATTAATTCAAAGTTTTAAAAAATATGTACCACAGACTCTTATTCTGACGCAATAAGGCCGTAGTAACATATTTTTGAGTGGTTCGAATAGATACTTATTTTTGCGTGAGGGCTATCGCGTATGAATTCGCCACTAGAGGCGCTAGTGTAGCGTGAGGTCTCCGAAATGTCAAATCTCATAGTTTTTGGGTGAGCTACGCGGGTTTATTTATAATTAGAATAATTTTGTGAATATTTTGCAATATCTGAAATTAATTATGGCAAATATGCGTTCTGGGGCAATGAATGTCTGTGTTTTGAGACAGTTTTGTCTTTCGGAAACCTTTGTCCTCCCTTTTTTCCGAACAAAACGGGGACTATGCAACACTGTGGCATGCTCGTTATTTTTATGGTACGGTTTTAAGGTGTATTAAATATGATTTTAATCTAAACTTTGTTTTCACGCCCGTAATAACAGACTTTGAAAGGCATACTTAAAAACCTCACGCAACAGTGCGCCATCTAGTGAGACAAAAAACGATAGCCCTCATTAGAACGCAGTAACACTACAGTGGAATTGTCAGATGGACCATTACCCTGGCGTTCTCCTCATGGACCCGAGTCCATATGGACCTCATACCGTACCCCTAGTCTTCCAACTTCGCACTTTGTTATGACTTTGTTAGTTATTTATTTATTAACTTTATATTCGCTATTCACTCATTTTCCCAAAACTTTCGCACGTGATCCGATTTTGACAGCAAAATGACATCGCACAAAACGATTTACCCGTTTGTTTTCACAAATGGCTTTCAGACCTCCTCAGTATTAGCGGCCAGTAACTTTAAAAAGGAAAACTTCAAAGAGTTTAAATCAACTTACCATTTGTTTTTTTTCTGAGGTTCTAATTTATTTAAGCACTGAACTGATTGTGAAGACAGCCAAAACGTACAAATCGGCCTGAAAGTGGACGAAAGCTATTTCTGGAGAGCGCACGCAGTGTATGTATTAATAGAAAATGTTACAGAGAATAATAATTAACTTTCCCGCGAGTTTCAATTGGCGCTTCCCATTAGTAATTCTATTGAATTACGTTACTTAATGCTAAGACCGATTAGTTAGCGGAGGTAGTTAGCGCAAAGTTAGCGTAACAAAGGTAGCTGCTTAGTTTAAGTTTGCTTACTAACTAATAATAACTTTATGTTTGACTGAGCTGAGTACTATCTCATTTAGATTTTAATGGATAACGAAACTAACAGATTATGGGCCTAAAGTTTAGGTTCTAAACTATTTAGGTATCTTCTTATTTACCTTCTCGTTAAGCAGCAGTCTTTGGGGTTTGATTCAGGGGGCTACTACGAAAATTGAAGTTCGTCTCGTCTCGTACCGTCCCTCTCACTATCGTATTAAATAATAAATTAGCGTCGGCGGGACGGTGAGAAATGTTTCGAAGATGTTCGAATTTTACACTTCGTAGGGTTTCATAGGGTCTGTTCTACTTATGGTTCTACGCTATGAGTATTTATCCCCTAGGTTCTACCATGTTCTACGACCGTTTACAATACCTCAACTGGCTAACACAGCTCTTCTTGTCAACTGGTGAGTTTCGTTGAAGTGAGTCACTATAGTCACTATCTAGCTAGATGTCACCTTATAGTACATTGTATATATAGACTCACTATCATTCATCCCAACTTACATACGTCCCACTGCTGGGCACGTCCACGCGGGCCCAATGCGGATTGGAAAATGCACACATACCATTGAATTGCTTCGCGAGTGTATACAGGTTTCCTCACGATGTTTTTCTTTACCGAAAAGCTCATGGTAAATTCCGAATTTAATAAATCGCGCATGAATTTCCAAAAACTCAAGAGGTGCGAGCCGCTGTTTGAGTTTGAACCCACGATCCTCTGCTTGAGAGGCGAAAGGCTATAGGATAGGCACCACAGCTTTATCATTATCACTAACCAACCACGAATTAAGATATACTTTACCTTGATAATTTAGTGGATTTATTTTAAATTTAAATTTTTCTCAAGTTTTTGTTTAAAAGTTTTTAGCGATGTGAGACTTGCCTTATATAAGGCTCCATTTCCACCAAAAATGTGCGAGGATGTGTTGCTAGGAATGTGTTTTTCATGAACCAATAGAAAAGCTACATTTACCTATCCTCGCAAAGCACATCTCTGGTGGAAACAGTTGAGCGAGACGTTTCTATTAGTTCATTAAAAACGCATTCCTCGCACATCTCTGGTGAAAACGGAGCCTAAGCGCATTAAACTGAACGTATTATTTGGACTGAAGTTTACTTATTTCTTATTTACTCTATGCTTGGCTGTCACTGTCATGAACGTCACCCTTGGCTTATCAACTGTCACTGGTGTCAATGTCATGTCAATGCTGGTTGAGGTTGACGGTTGGCACGGTTGCGGCTAGCTGCGGTTATTTAGCCGAAATTTTCGTGTTTGTAGGCCAATTTGTAGGCGCTGCGCTGAAAATTCATAGTTCTGTTACAATAAGTTTGTAAACTTTTTCTTATACTTTAGGTTTTGTTTAATTCGAGGTACTTATAAAATAAGAAAATCGATTTGAATAGTGATCGGAACTTGTTTTCATTTTTTTTATTTTTTCAGGATTAATATGACTTCAGAGAAGAACGCTCAGATAGCTCAAGCGCAGGAAGCATTCCAAATGATGCACCAGATATCACAACTGCTATGCACGGGCCTGGATACAGAATCTCTTGCAATATGCATAAGATTGTGTGAACTAGGTGTAGACCCCGAGACATTGGCTCACGTTATTTATGAAATTAGAAAAATGGGCGAGAACACGATGCAGAATAAACCCCCTTCTACTAACCCGAATGTGTAATCGTCAGTTTAGTGATCATAGTATCATTCACCTAACATAATACCTCAGTAAACCAGTTTTATCACCATACTATACCATTTCATTATAAAAATCATGATTTACAGAGGTCAGATTTGAAGAATTTACATTGAAATTGTTAAATTGTATTTTGGTTTCTCATATCATTGTAAATACTAAAGTAAGCTATTGAATCAGCCGTTACTTGCGGAGGTCCATATCAATGAACTAAATTTCCTTGCTCACCCGCGACCTTACGATAGCTAAGCTTATGCAAAATATGCGTGTTCATTGCAGTTCCTCCACCTCCACACTGTAAGAACACACACAAATCACACAAACACATCTATCACCACCACCACACTACACTGACGCGTTTCGAACTCAACCAGAGCTCATCTTCTTCAGAGTGACACAACCATACATCATGCTACCAGTTGTTAGACTCAATTTGTGTGTGTTCTTACAGTGTGGAGGTGGAGGAACTGCATGAACACGCATATTTTGCATAGCTTAGCTATCGTAAGGTCGCGGGTGAGCAAGGAAATTATTTTAGTTCACTAAAGTAAGCTTTAATTAGCATTAGGGAGTTAGATTGTGTCAAGTCCTATTTTAATAATATGTCTCAATTAGTGTTGAAATTTTCCAAACAAGCAATTTGGCCGCTTTCAAGTCCAGGGTGAATGAGCATTTACTAGGCAAGCGTGCTCCATCATAGGTGTCATCCTCGCTTTCCATCAGGCGTGATTGTGGCCAATGCCACTTCTACTGTTTTATTTTAAGTATTTTTTTTTACAATTTAAGCACCTTCACTCAATAAATACTGAAATATTTAACACAATAAAACAAACGTAATTTCTATAAATCAATTTATTATTTAATTAATCAAGGTTATTATTTCATAGAATATTGCCTGAATTACTATTTACCTGAAAAAGAGGCAAGTAGCCAGCATGAAGAAAGGAAAAATAAATCTTCATAATAGCTGGCCAATATTACAAATTTCAGGTAAATAAAGCATGATGTATTCACAATCAAATATATGGGAAACAAATAAAATATTGAAAGTGATCTAAAGGCAATATTCTATCAAACAGTTGATAAAATTTGGTTCTAAGCCAATGATTTATTGGTAAAACATGACCAAAAAGTGATGGTTGCTACAAGTTTAGTGTATATAGCATTTGAAATCTAGAGCATTGCAAGACAATATTCTTGTCAAGTTTAACACTTCAAATGCTGCCAGAATACCCTTTTGTGAAGGGATTCTATGGATCTAATATTAGTCTTATTTTTTATCTATTATACAGACTAAAAGTAACTGATCAAACTTTACCATTAACCTTATTTATTTCTGCAATGTGAAGCGAACTTAATAGCAATCAGTACTGGACTGCAAATATCACAGATGCTAACAGTTCATATTTGAATAAAATTGGAAAACTCTGTTTGTCCTGATAATAAGAGATTAGCAAAGAAATTTGACCTGTACAGTTCTGATGTAACACTATTATAAAGTGTTTGCCACACAATAAATCCTTTCAGTAAAGCACAGTGAGGCAGACGCTTAAGAAAAAAGAAAATTGGACAAAAATAAATATTACCCTGCTTTGATAGAGATGAATGTCAAGTGCCCAAATACATAATAATGAGAAGCATAAAAAAGATTGATCCCGAAACTGTACAGTTCAAATATGTGTCTAGTATTGTCATTAATGACATGATAAGTTTTCTGTGCTTTCAACTTGATATTATACAAAACTAAAGTATACTACCAAAAGATAGCCATTAGCAAGACAGGCATATGAACCCCTTTTTTTTTTGGTGATTATGGCTTGGTAACAAGCATGTGAACCTTGACATTTGATGAAAAAGTCAATGTTGCCAGTATCATAAATCATTGGGGATGTGTCACAGTGCAGGCAGAAAAGCTCTCATAAAAGGGTTCGAAATACTGGCATTTTCAAATACTTTGGTAGGTATCACATAAGCGCGAGAGAAAGGGCTGATTGTGTGCGTAAGTAACCTTCGGTGCAATTAGGGCTTAAAACTGGTATCAGAATGTCAAGTACTAAAGCAGTATATCCCAGTATTTTCCATTTCAGTTTCATAGTACCTGTACCGGACAGATAGCAATTCATCAGAACCGAAACGGAAAAAAAAATGTGTGTACCACTTTAGTACTAGCATTTTTGGTAACAGTAGTATAAAATAAGTGTAATACCAAGTTGAGCAGTTATGAACACAAGTAGCTAAGTCTCAAATAGATTATGTCTACTGGTAAGACTGTCCTTGGGCCTGACTCTGGCCGAGAACGGAGGGATCCTCAAATATAGGCTGCTGAGGCTTGAACTGCTCTGCAGAGAGCCGTGTGAACATGATGCCAATGCCTTCTATGAGGGCTAGGAGGATTCCACCTACGAGGGCACTGCCTGCCATGGCTGGGACACCTGTAAAACACATTTTTAGATTCACATAAGTTGCCAGTAATAATATTTCTGTTTAATGGTAATAAACATTGAATAAATAAAATTTGTCTTCTATTTGTCTTCTATTCTAGCATTGTACTAGAAACCAAGCAGTAAAAATGTTTAATAAGCTTCCCACTAACTTAAAAATGATTACAAGCTGTGTCACGTTCAGTAAAGAATTGAAAACATATTTGTTAAGAGGGTGCTTCTATAGCATTGAAGAAATATTTGCACAAGATTAAAAACTTGTTTTTTATTAATTGTAATTTGTAAACCAAAGTTATGTACATCATCCTAGTCATATACTTCTATTATTAAGTGCATGTACTATGTAAGTTCAAACACAATCACTGTATTGTTCATGAATAAATAAATAAATAAATAAATTATTTACCATCATTGCCTTAGAATAGGCAAAATATATTTTAAATTTAAAGAGGTTTATAAAATTGTTAGCGGGGTGAGATTAAATTTCAACTTCCATTAAATATCCATTTGCAAAAGCAGTACAAAAAAAGTGGAAAATGATGTGTAATGTAATGTCTTTGTCAGATGTTGACTCTAATAGCCATTGTGCGTGGAACCCTAACTCCCTGGGCACCACATGATACCAGATAAAAGCTTGTAAAATACAGAAAACAATCATACCATTTCGTGCTGCTAGTATCCCGCCTGTGAGAGCCCCACTCATGATGGAGTTCCAAGGGTCTTCTTTTTGCCGCATGTAGACAAGTGAGCAGTCGATGGTGGAGAACATACCGCCCCACACTGCAAAGTTGCCAGCCACAATGGGAGACCTCTCCTTGATCGCTGCTAAACTGCCAAGCTGAGAAATTTGGAATAATAGAACTTGTAGAGAGAGAGAGAGAGAGAAAAATATATCATTTAAGTACTCATATTCAATACAAAGCAAATCAAATACATTAGAAAGAAAGAATAAATACAAATGAACATTGAACAGAATAAATTGGATGGCACAAAATGATGAGTACCAATTAAATTTTTAATGTCTTATATAACATGCTTACTTATGTGAACTTTAAATAGCTATAACACTACAAATAAAACTACAATAAAATAGTAACTATATAATGAGGAATCAAAGGTATTCTAGTGAATGACAGCCATAAACTAGGTATCAGTAGGTGGACCAACAACATCGCGAGACATGCAGCGAGAGTGGTTTGTATGCAAATAGCAAGTTAAGTTGTTGGTTATTGTGGCATTCTACAAAGGCCAGTTTAGTTTGACAGTAAATGTATTATGCTGAGGCTGGTGATCAGTGGGCGGACGATGGATGTAATTTATGTCAAAATCATGTCAAACAATATACGTATATGGATATGACTACAATTGGTTTAAAAAAGAGAACATAGTTGAAAAATAGTTGGATAATTTTATTGTTGTAGTAAATAATCATATTTTTTTCTATATTACATATTCTCAGTGCATTCCAAAAGGAATAAAAATAGTTCACTATCCGCGTATGTAAGGGAGAATTACCTCTTTACATTTACAGATGTAGTGGTATGTATTTGTAAAGTGATATTTCACCATTATTAGGAAGATTATCATCACTCAAATTTCTACACATTTTTACACAAAAATATTAATCGAAGTTTAATAAAAGTTATCCATCTTATGCTTTCGTCACCATAATGCATCCATCGTCCGCCCTTTACTGATGATGCAAATAGCAACTGAGAAATCTTTAATTGTTCAACTTTGTATTGGAGCATTTACGAAAGTTTCACAAACAATTATATTCCTTACGATAATAACGAGCAAATGTTATTTACAGGTCAAATTCCAATGAGAACGTACCATCTTCCGACTGAATCCCACTGGTGCATTTCTGAAACCCTTTATTGAGTGAAATATTCCTCCGCCAATAGCTCCCATAATAAAAGCGCCGCCAGAATCATCCAAAATACGCCATGGGCACGGTTCTCTTGAATATTCATCCATTTTCTATTGATTTTTATTCTGAAACGTAATGTTAGGTAAGATAACCTCACTTCAACAATAAATCACATCAAAACAATCGAAATTTAACGACACATACTTATTTTTCTAGTCTTCACTTCAGTTTTACTTCTGTTTGCTTATTTTGAATTTTATATTTATTTCTATTTTCAAGATATTCGCACCATGTTCGCTTCGGAAAATGATTTTTTTTAAAGGGCTGTCAGTCAAGTCAATGTCAAGTCAAGTAACCCAAAATGCCATGCCATGCCGTAATCATGCTGCATTCTGCTGGGCTACTACGAAACTCGAAACTCGAAGTTCGTGTCATGCGGTCCCTCTGACACTCATACTATTTAATACGAGAGTGAGAGGGACGTTATCATTTCGTCCTGTACTTTTTTTTTTGAGATTGTGGCTGTTATCATTTTATTTTCTACATGTCAATACTGGATGCGTTCGGGGAGCCGTTATCAGCACTAAAAACAAAAAGGTTTTCAATTAACAATATTCGCATCAACTTCGCATAAAATATTCTGTCTGACACAATGGCATAAGGTGAGAGTAGAAAGAGATAGCCGCGTTATTCCGTTTTTTGCCAAGTTCATTAAGATTTGTCGCACTGTACGGTTGGTAGTACTACCACTGAGTTCCGTAAGCAAAACAAATTTCAGCACTGAAATATTTACATAAAAGGACACAACATCAAAAAAAAAGGGTGCCTGTTCTGCAAGGCTACTACGAAACTTGAAGTTCGTGTCGTGCGGTCCCTCTGACACTTACACTATTTAATACGAGTGAGAGGGACGGTACGATACGAACTTCGAGTTTCGTGTTTCGTAGTAGCCCTGCTGTGCCTGTTGAGTTTTGACATTGACAATGACAGTGACAGTTTATGACTTTTCTTTCTCTTTCTGAGCTGTGCTGTGCAGTGCAGCGCAATCAATTTGTATTTTTTTGTGTTTAACCACGAAGATCGCCTTAATATTAGACCTACCAAGTCATTCCATCGACATGACAATTCACAATTTGTATATTTTTGATCGATATGGCACTCTGCTATATTACGGTGAATGGAACAGATCAAAGAATTCTGGAATGTCTGGCGAGGAGGTAAGAGACGCATCCATCCAAATCAACAAATAATTTTAGATTTTGAAGTGCATACTTCCTATAAGAGCGTTGATGGACCTTTATGGTGCAGAATTATTTACAAGGGTACTTTTGGTCATACATAATAATCGCTAATAATGTCACACAGAATATTCAAATAATATATTTTATTATTTTTGAACGCCCCTTTGACTGAATTACAACTACTAGTATTTTTATTTAATAGGGGTAGACCGTGACTTAGTGGGGCCCTGGGCTTATACTGCTTGAAGGCCTGAACAAACAACACAGAATATAATTTGATATAGGTAATTTACAATGTGTTCTTTTTTTTACTCATATTTATCTTTGTATTTCAGGAAGGGAAGCTTATGTATGGAATGCTATTTTCAATCAAATCTTTTGTCTCAAAAATATCCCCATTAGACCCAAAAGATGGATTCCTCCACTACAAGACTTCTAAATACACATTACACTGTCTAGAAACACCCTCCGGCCTCAAGTTTGTAATGAATACGGACAACCAAGCACAGGGTGTTCGAGATTTGTTGAAAAAAATTTATGCTGAAATTTATGTGCAATACGCTATTAGAAATCCACTGTGCGGTATCGGAGAACCGATTACTAGTGAATTATTTAAGAATAAGCTTGATGCTTTTATTAAATCAACTCCAATTCATGCTGTACGGGCTTCTTGATAGACAGTAGGTTCTCCCAACCAAGGATAAAAAATATTCAGTGATTCTGATGCTTACAATACATGAAGACCTATTGTTTGTTTCATAGGTTATTTGGATTCCATATTCAGACAAATACTTGTGCTCTATTATAAGATTATTGTTAATAAATAAGACTAAATTATAATAATGATTAGCTTATTTTGTAAGTTTAGGTAAGTTATTGTTAACTTTATTCAAGTGTAAAGCAACTGGAAATAAAATGGTCTTTTAAGCTTTTTTCATGCCTAAAACTGTGAACAATGGTAGGATTTCAAATTAAAGCTATATTGTCGTTTTTAATATGTTGTTTTATTTTTTTAATTATATGTGGTCAAAGTCAAGGAGTTATTCACATCGCGCCATTCCACTCGCTAGTAGTATTAAATAGGAGTGACTGGGATGTTATGTTACGATACGATACGAGCTTTCAATTTCGGTGACTCCCTGGGGCTGGTCACAGCTTACAAGAGTTACTTCGGATGTTCTGTTGTTAGCTAGCTCAAAAAGGAATGAAATAAAGTTGTTGAATTTGCATTTATAAAATCTGTATACAAAATTCGAAGTTACAGACAGTTGCAGCTGGGCTACTACGAAACTCGAAGTTCATATCGTACCGTCTCTCTCGCTCTCGTATTAAATAGTATAAGTGTCAGAGGGACCGCATGACACGAACTCCGAGTTTCGAGTTTCATAGTAGTAGCTGGTGTTCAATTTTTTTTTTTGTTATGGCTTGAATGTGTCTTTTATGGCAACATTTTGTAAACGTCAAACTTGCGTCAAACTGTAACAACAAACAAGCGGAAAAGACGGTTGCAGAAACGTTTTTTTTTCTGTTTATGAGTGTTTGTCTACATTTTGACGACAAAAAGTAATAGAATTAAAACATTACATTGTGCTTATAATAATGGCTTCAGTTTTTTACATGGGACGACGAAATAGCAGCTGCTGTGATGAGTGAAACCGACGATACTGACATTCTTCTGCTTATCCCGCCGAATTTCTTCCTTATACCAAGCTCAGACTCCGAGGAATCCCCCTTAAATTCTTCTAGAACTGTTGTACATAAACCTTCCTGCACGGCCCAGGTTCTGGGCAAACTTGTGCACCAAGTACACTCGCTTGAAAATAGGTTAGAAAGTTTAGAGTTAAGCACTAACGACAGCTTTTCGAGTCTCTGCGAACGACGCAAAAGCGATACTGAGAGCTTCGAGAGCAGAAGCCTTGACCGTAAGTCCTTCACTTTCCCGCGCAGACGACGACGTAAAGTTGCCAGTAGAAAAGAAAAAAAGACTGGTCCCTAACCAGCCTTGATTCAGCCAGTAACATACCTCCTTTAAAACTTAAGGATTGTCCATCCAGTAAGCCTTCGACAAATGATACACTAAGCATGGATGGAGACATCAGTAGCATTGTATCAACACCAAACAAAAAAAATGATAAATTGCTTCTTCATGAAATAGACGAGTTTCTGACTAAAGTAGAGTCATATGAAACACCAGACTCGAAGTATAAAAATGATCAAGCTTCATACAGCCCTGAAAACATTATAAAAGCTACAGGTGATTACTTAACACAGAAATTAGATCAGAAAATGAATAGTGATGATATAAAACTACCTAGTGGGAGAATTGTATCCAGTAATGTGTTAGATAAGTATATTTATTTGGTGAAAAATAATGTCGCTCCGGACAAACCTAGCACAAGTAATGTTAGGCCCCAGTACGAAGAAACAAAAGAGAAGCAGCCATCTGTAACGCAGAATCCTACTCCCTCCAAGGAAACTAAATCTCCTTCGATAAGAAAACTAAATTTTGCGGATACAAAAGATCTTCAAATTACGTCTACACCTAAAAAACCTCAGACATCCACAAGTTACTTGGATTCATTCCGACCAACTAGTAACAAAATCTATGACCGAGCTTCAAAAGTTTTAGAACAATATAAATCTAGTTACAGTCGTAATACGCAAAGTTCAGTAGACAATACTAGTTACACAACGTCTCCTAAGAAAGATGAATTTAAGATGCCCCAAATGAGGCCTTATGCTGAGACTAGAGAGGGCTTAAAACTGACTGCATTGCAGAATAAGTATATGGATTCAATTGATACGGATTTGCTGAGTTTGAGCGATATGTGGGGCGAGAAAGCAGAGAAGAGAGACAAGATAGAGAATGCTAAGTTGGAAGAGGAGAGGCTGAAAAGAGAGGTAAATATTATGTTTGGAATTAAGCACTGGTACACACTGGACATGTCCAATCCCTGTAACAGGTCAAATAGTAATTAAAGTTATGCTTCTTTTTTTAAATTGCAATGTTTACTTGTTAATGTACTAATTCGAATCCTGTAAGTTAAATTTAATCAAGTTTATGTGGTCTGATTGATTTTAAAGTTTACTCCCATATGTATATCGATGGTTCAATGGCTTAATTGATCTAAGCATTTTGGCGAAAAATTTGAAACATAGCTCAAACAACAGAAAAATTCACTGATACCAAACATATACCATCAGCCAAATATGTGGTCTACCACCCTAAAGCTGATAATCGTTTGCATGTCATAAAACAATAATGCCAATAGACGTGCCTGTCAACTTGAAAGTTCGACTTTAGCGACATATTCATTGAATAGGAAATTGTTTAAAAATTGGTAGACCACTTATTTGGCTGATGGTACATAACTCAGTTTCTCAAAAAATTCACTTAGATGAATTAGCCTTCCAACTGCTGATATTAGTTGATGAAAAGGACAAAGTCAGCAAAAAGAAGGGTGTATTTTTTAAACAAACCTACACTTGCCTTATTTTACTATTAGAAAGAAGGTAAGCGTTTTTTTATTGAAAAACACTTGAATAATATGTAACAATAATTATAGCAGGGATATTATGGTTCTTTACATTCTTTTGGTTTCATTTAAGTACTCTTTTTTTAAAGGCATTTTTCAATAAAAAGACTTGTCAAGATTTTTTACCCTTCTAATGCAAAAAAATAAAGTATAATTGATTCATGAGAAGCACAAAAGCTAGTAAATAATTATTCATAGATCAACCATAATTTAACCTCATTCCAGCATTGCGAAGCTATGATCCAGCAGCTTCAAAAGAAACTTCTAGAACAGCAAGAGAAACTTGCTGTTGCTATCAAAGTTGACCGAAGTAAGGATGAAGCGATCGCCAAGCTCCGAGAAGCCTGGCTCAAGCTGACGAGCAGCCTGGACAGAGCCGAGGAACGGCATAGAGCGGCTCTGGATAAGATGGTGCTAGAAGTAGAGAACTTTAAAGTTGGGGCCGATGAAGCACAGAAGGTATGACCTATGAACTAAACTATTTTTGCTCAAACATCCAAGGAAATGTTGTCCTTATTTTGGTGATAATAGAACGCGAAGTAAGATTTATTCTAATTTCAAATTAACCTTGTTAACACTCGGCCATCTATATCTCATTAAGTTTCTTGCCGTTTTCCGAACCAGTGGTAGATTTTTTTTTACATTCATAGCTAAATTATAATATAGCTAAATTGAATAAAGATATTTTGACTTTGACTTTATAACAACTCGGATAGGGGATTGCCGGCCGAGTAGTTATAAAGTCAAAGTCGCAACCTCTGCAGTAATGTACTATTGCGTAAATATAAATTATTCTTTTTTAAGCAAGAGGGGGGGAAACGTGCATGGGAGTCACCTGATGGGGAGTGCTAACTGCTACCCATGAATACCTGTCACACAAGGATACATCTGAGATACAGATGCGTTGCCAGCCTTTGAATGATAGACTTGTTTTTTAAGATATGTGTTTTACTTAGAAACAGAAGATACTTATGTGTTTTTTAGAAAACATATCCATTATGTAGATTTTCAAAAAATCTTTTTCTTAATTCAATTCTCAACCAAATTAATTTTTCTTTTTATTAAAAATTTCTGTATAATATTTACAATATGAGAACTTTTCTGTTAAATCCTCTCATATTTTCTACAGAAAACCAACCATTTTGAATCTGAGCTCTACAAAGCCCTGGATCTAGCACATGACTATCAAGACAAATGCAAACAACTGTCATTGGAAATGAAAGAACTGAAGGCCAAAACTGAACAAGCACTGTCAAGCAAAGACCTATTGGTGGCCAGTAAGGACACTGAAATAGAAACATTGAAGGAAAACTACGAGACTGTCATGAGGTTAAATAAGCAGGCGACTGACTGTGTCAAAAATTTGGAAGACGCTTTAGAAAAGGTACGAAAAAAGTTTTAAATCGTCAATATAAGTACTTTGATTTTTTCTACACTAGAAAAATGCTCAATTGACCTGTTTTTTTACCAAAATACACTTAATCTCTTATCATGCTTCAAATTTATGCTGGATCTGGGCGACATGAAATGATGTTTTATGCTCTACTGCAGGCGGTTTCATCCTTTATGGTTTTAACGGCACACCAGTAAAAATAACCAAGTGCGAGTCGGACTGGCGCGTAGAGGGTTCCGTACAGTATAACCATAATACCAACATAACGAACAGCGGAGGCTTATTAATCGCACACGCCACTCGTCAGTTGTTTTCGTACTATTTCCTCATTAAAATGGCTATTCATGATTTCACACAATCGCGGCACACCTGAAAATACATTTATACGCGGCATACCGGTTGAAAACGTCTGCTCTAGTGCATAAAGTTAAATCTTCATCTGAGAAAATATCTATCTATAAATTTATAAATTAATGTGCTGTAATGTAATGTACAGTTAGTGAACAATTTTAAATTTTTTTAGTAACAAAACCTTTTTTGATACCTTTAGAATGTGCTATAAAACTTATAAACCTAAACCGACCAGTTGCCAAAAACAAAAAGTTGAAATTGAATGTAATAATGAATGTCTCATTTTGCAGGAGAAATCTGGCCACAACGAAACCAAACAGCAGCTTGAGGAGCTCAGTCGTCGGCTACTGTCGATAGACGGTGAGACAGCCCTCGTCCACCAGGAGAGGGACCTGTTAAAAGATAAGGTCAATGAAGAACGGGGCCGCGGGAACATGCTAGAGAGGCAGCTCTGCGAGAAACAGAACTTGTGTAGCGAGCTGCTTATGAAATGTGTAAGTTTAAACCATCATCGTATCAGCTGTGGGACGTCCTCTGTTGGACATCCTCTTCTATACACATCCAGTTGCTTTAGTTGGTAGCGGCCAGTATCCACCGTGGACCCGCGGCTTGGCGATCTGATTTTGTCCTACGCTGCGCTTGCCGATTTGCGGTCTCCAATCGAGAACTTATCGTCCCTTACAATAAAATACTTGTCCAATATTTTCTGATAATGTGACTGACGGACGAATTGATTTTTTTAGTACCTACACTAGCGTATTTTTTAGTACACTAGCGTATTTTTTAGGATACACTAACCTATGTTTTAGTACACAAACCTATTTTTAGTACACTAACCTATTTTTAGTACACTAACCTATTTTTAGTACAAACCTATTTTTTAGGATACACTAACCTATTTTTTAGTACACTAGCCTATTTTCTGAAAAGTACTGGACAAAATATCTACCAATCAATTTAAATTTAAATTGATTCGACAGTAAAAGCTAACAAAAGACAAAAATAAAAATAAATAGATATCATGGGACACATGACTCCAATTGACCTTCGTCCCAAACTAAACAAAGCTTGTACCATGGGTACTTGGCAACGGATAAACATACTTATATAGATAAAATACATAATTAAACATCCAAGACCCAAGAACAAACATTCGTATTATTCATACAAATGTCTACCCCGGCCGGGAATCGAACCCTCATGCTTCATAATTTGATCCAAATTCATTACCAATAAGGCCGCCTATTGCTTACCTTGGAAATTCTCTATTTGTATTAGTGTTCAATAAAGAGTAATTGTACTCATAGTATATTATCTGTAATTAATATAATAATACATGCATTGCAGGATAACCTGGACTTTGAAACCAAGTCCCTCCAGAAACAGCTGGAGCTCCAAAAGGCGGAGCTTAAGAGTCACTACCAGAAGCAACTCGAGGACGCCGTGCTCGCCAAACTGCAAGAGTTCCAGCAGCAGCTGGAGCGCGCCGAGAGGGACCTGGAGGACGACGCCAGGGGGAAGGAGAGTGCCATCGTGGACACCTACAACAAGCAGGTGTCGAGGATTGAAGAGCAGTAAGTTTTTTTCTCTCTTCAATTACTACTGAAGATAAGAACTGCTTATAAAGAAATAATGAACGAAACATATTTATTTATGACAATATTATTAGCAGGGGCCGGACAAATAGTGCGGATGACGTAAAAATGACGTAATCTTGCACACAAGATGATGTTTTTATTTAAACTTCCGTGTGACATGTAGTAACAGAGTAGCATTAATGAAGTAACAAAATAATCGCAAATAAATCAATGGAATTCAGTGAATAAAATAAATTTCATATCGTTTAATAAAGAGGTTGATAAATGATCAGTGATAATTGTTTATGAAAATCAAAAATACTATTCGAAATCATCCTATAAGTGGTTTGACGTCATCGGCACTTTTTGTCCGACCCCTGATTATTAGGTATTAATTATTATACCAAGCAACAAAAAGTTGGAAAACCCCCGACTATGTCACTTCAAAGTTCAATATCATAAAAACGGCTGAACCGATTTTGGTAAAACATGTCTAAGAACCATCGCTAGGAAACCTGCTTTCAAATAAAAAAACCGCATTCAAATCGGTCCACCCGTTTAAGAGCTACGGTGCCACAGACAGATACACACACACACACACAGACACACATAACGGTCAAACTTATAACACCCCTCTTTTTGCGTCGGGGGTTAATAAAAAAAATGCGTAAGCCACAAAATGCTCCCCATTCAGCTATCTGCCGGTTTTGCGAACGGCGCTAATTTACCTTTGAAATCATCTAGTAATCAATCATATTATATTTAAAAAAAAAAACACTCAAACAATGTGTAATTGATTACTGTAGGTAGACATCGAAATCTTTTCGGCCCTAATGTCCATCTGTTCTCCAGGCTTGGCTATGTCGGAGACTCTCGTTCTTCTACGTAGTTCCTCATTTCTGATTCGATCTCTTAGAGAAACCGCGGCCATATGTATGTAGCTCTCCCCATAGCGACAGTTCGTCTCTCTTTGATTAAGAAGATTAAGATAAGTAATAATTTAGAAATGTAATTTCAGACATAAATTGGAGATAAAAGTTCTTGAAGAGAAGCAGAAAGAGGAGATTAAACTATACAGGCTGCAGTTAGCCCAGGCGGGCGAGAAAATTGGTCTATTAGAGGTAAAAGCGATTCAGCGATTTTTTCAGCGTATAAGGATTATTATCGTACCTGTTTTTACTTCAATTGCAATTGCCATTTTGGCGCATCTACCATTCCTGTTTACCGATGTATGCTTTATTACTGTTATGGCACTCCAGGTCTATACCTTATCATGTCTTAAATGCAATGTTTAAATATGTGACTGTTTGTTGCCTTAATAAATTACAAAAAAAAGGGATATAATATTTTACTTTTTCATTACACTTGCTCGTAAACAGTGTCGTAACATGCAGGCTACCTTGGTTCAACATCATCATCCCAGCCTATATACGTCCCACTGCCCGGGCACAGGCCTCCTCTCAGAACAAGAGGGCTTGGGCTATAGTTCCCACGCGGGCCCAGTGCGGATTGGGAACTTCACACGCACCATTGAATTGCTTCGCAGGTTTGTGCAGGTTTCCTCACGATGTTTTCCTTCACCGCAAAGCTCGTGGTAAATTTCAAATGTAAATCCGCACATGAATTTGGAAAAACTCAGAGGTGCGAGAGTTTTATTATTATTATTATTACTGTATCGCTTATTATTTTGTGGTGTACATTAAAGAGTCATTGTGTTGTAAACTTTGTAGAGCAAGTTGGAGTGCCACCGACGGCGGAGGTCGCAGATCGCGTCCCAACTCCACGGCGTCATGCAACAGCAGTGGCGGCAGGCGCTTCGCATACTGACCGGCGCCGCCGGGGAGCTCCCCCCCTCGCTAGAGGTCACCCGGGACTCCGGTAAGGGCTGTCCTCTTATATACACCGTGTTTTAATTTCCATTAGTTGCGACAGATTGATCGGTTTAATGGTGGTTGAAATTTTGGCAAAAAAAAACTTTTTTTTTAAATTAATTTAACAGAAGACAGCACAAAAACAATGAAGAGTATTCTTAAAATTATGAAGTTTTGATGACAATATACAGTTCAAGTTTTTTTTCCAAGTTTCTAGAACAAATTTGTCAGTCAATCATTTGTACGCCAAAAACGACCTCTAGGTCAGCTGACGTCATTATAATTGACATATATGAGATACCAGTTTAGGGAGAGTAGGGTATGTATATATACCCTACCCTACAGTCGTCCCTATACTTGCCTCCCGCTACTAACCAAAGTAGGGAAGTTCGAAAAAAATACTGAAATATATAATTAGCGCCGTAATTAGAAAGTTATCCATGGTTAAAAAAACTCTGTAATACGATAATTTAACCTACATTAAGCCTACTGATTACTAGCGGAAAAACATTGAAAACCGAAAAAAAAAGGTTTCGACTTAATTTCCATTCGTAACTTTTTTTTAAAATATTATTTCCACTTGTATCGTAGTCTTATTGTGGGTTAAATTATCGTACAGTATTTTTTAACACAGAGTATGAAATGCGATGTATAATGATAAAATTCTGTGGCAGCGTCGACTCCCGCGCAAGAGCTGAGCGGGCGGGCGGCGGCGCGGCGCGGCGCGGGGGGGGACTTCGAAGCCCTCTCTGACCACGAGCTGCAGCATTACGTCAAGCTGGTCAGTTCATTATCTATCTATCTATTGCAGCCCTTATAGCGCCCGTCTAAATTCAATAATTATATATGATTTTAATCTAAACTTTGTTTTCACGCCCGTAATAACAGACTTTGAAAGCCACACTTAAAAACCTCACGCAACAGTGGCGCCATCTAGAAATACAAAAAACGATAGCCCTCATTTTGTTGACATATTGATTTTAGATACGAGATTTTTTCAAAGTATTGTCGATTTTTATCTGTCTATCTTATCTGCAATAGCTTTATTATATTAAAATAATTCTAAGAGGAGGCCTCAGCAAGTCGGCAGGGCTGGCCAAGAGATGCGAGTTCAAATACCATCCAGCACACCTGAATAACATTTTCGTTTAAAAAAATCTTATTTCTTTATTGATCTTCCAGCTACTAACTCGCCCAGTGTTGGACAGCACAGACGCGCGCGATGCGTCCGATCGCGAAGAACCGACGAGCGACCGTGACAAGCTCGACAGACAGACAGACAAGGAGCGCAACAGAGTGCGTCGCAGTCTCGGCGGGAAGCCACCGTGGAAGGCTTGACATTACACTTGCTTACAATCCGCTCAGAAAAAGCTTTGTAAAGTTCTAGCACTGTCACAAAATCTGACTAGCTAACTATACTTACTCGTACATTTTCATCCGATCTAAAGGCTATTTTGCAGTTAGGGTTGCCATACGTCAGGATTATTTTTGACCCTTTGCCAGGATTGCGGCCGGACTTGGTAAGTGTCAGAATTTTCAGAAATGATACATTTTTTACAAGGTTTACAGTTTTATTGAATGAAATGATAAATTTAAGTAAGTATTCAACAAAATAAAACCAATAATATTTCTTTCTAAACAAAATAGTATATAATAATTAATAATAATAAATAATCATTTATTTCTGAAAGAAGAATCCATATATGTTACAGCTAAAACGATTCTATTTTTTTTTCTTAAATTGAAACTCGCTTAAGCTTCGCCAAATCTATGAAAAGAAATGTCAGGATTTTTATTAGGACATTTAATTTTTCCATATGGCAACCCTATTTGCAGTTAATATGCATGTAAAACTTATAACAGCATATCTATTGTTTCGTATTGACTTTGGTGAGTGACGTCGATAAACTATGACTCATCAATATTAATCCTAGCGGGTATCTCAGATTTTTTTTTACAGAAAATTTATGAAGATTACTTAAGTATGGGAACTTTTTTGTTATAGGCTGGGCCACCGTTTTAAAAACTAAAAAGTGAACCTTTACGCCCCTTATTATTATGGCAATTACATAAGGGTTTGAATAGTTAGGTGGTAAAGTCACATGCATTAATATCAGCCACAGCGGAGGGTGCAAAAATATCTGACGCCCTTGTGGCCCTAGGAGTAGAGTCTAACCAGATATTTATATACGCTTTAAGATTGTTTTTTTGGAATTTTTTTGTATTTTTTTTTCAATTCCAAATTTTTATTTTTTACTTTTTGGTGTAGCGGTATAGCACACGGCACGGAATGCCGAGGTCCTGGGTTCGATTCCCAGTGCTGGTCTTATTTTTCTGGTTTTCTGTGCATCTATATTTTCATTTATATACGCTCTGTGGCCTCAGATATTAGTGCTGTTCCGCGCATTATTGTCATTCGTTAATGGTTGGCAATTACTGCTCGTCCTTTAACCGCCCCTAAGTATATATTACTCTGCTAAATTATTTACATTCGGAGTAGTAGTTGGCTTAACATTCCATTGTGACTACAAAAAAAAAACTTACTGGCACAAAAACTACCCACCGTTTTTATGTATTTTATTTTAACCCTTTTCCAGGCCCTGCTAATTTAGATGCTACTACATAATTAATCATAGTTTTATATTGTTTACCTATGAGGGGTTCATTTAAAAATTAATCATATTTTTACGACTTCTATTGATCTTGTACCATATTGTTAATTTAGCCAGGTCGAATATTTGTGTACATTTTGTGTGTTCACTATATGCATATGCACTATGCCTGGAAAAGGGCTAAATGTGTTTAGAATCTCTTAAATTAATTTTAAATGTACTCGCATTTATCTTGTTTTAATTCTGTGTAAAGTATTTAGTGTCTTTTAAAGATATTAAATATTATAAAATAAGTATTTTAATTCGGTAATGGTAGTAGATTATTTTGATGTATTTATTTAAGATACTGATGAACTGTTTGTCTGTTATAATATTATAATAATACATATAATTATAATGCAGTGTTCAGATAACTTGTAATATTTGACATTTCGACTGACTCAGGTTTTTTACTAATTGTTGATATTAAAAATGATTTTATTCTCATTTTGGTTTTCTTTGTTTGTGAACCGATGAAATTTTATAAATTAAAATAAATTACCTTGCTACACCGGGACAATATGAGTAAGACACATAAACCTAACACACACGAGTAATATTTACCTCGACGTTTCGGCAATATTGCAGTGGTTGTGGGTGTGTGACGCCCCTTAATGCACAATGTATTAATTATTTAACTGACGGACTAAACAGTTTTTTTTTAGTCGGCTAGCCTATATTATACACACTAAAAGATTTCCGGCATGTCTCGGATATAATATTAGAGATACTTTATTTGAATAGCCTATAATACTGTCCCTCTGCTGGGCAAAGGCCATGGACTTCAACTCTCCCTGTCTGAACTTGTGGCCAGTCGTTCGAAAACTAGTCTAGACCATCCCACCATCTTCGCCTAGGGTCTTGGCCCTACATCATTACTTAATTAAAAATTGAATGAGTACATGGTCCAATTGTGGTTTACAAAAATAAACAAAATAAATAACGATTATTTATTGAGGTAAACGCTAGTTACAAATATATGATTCTTTCATATGATATTACAATGGCATCGCGATCTATACATACTAAATAATAAATTTACACTTACTATAATCACATGGTTTTACCCATTAAGGCAAGAACTTATTAGAAAATATTTTAAATACATACGTAATTTATAGAAAAGCAGTTGATTTTTTTATTTTAATTTTTTAACTTTTAACATAAGGTTTGATATGATTATATAAATTAATTAAAAAATTGGATCAAAAATATATCTTTTTGGAAAACACAAATATACTGAGTGGAAAAAAATCCGGCCTTCAAATGTATGCATTAATAGGTAATTTTGTATGAAAAGTGGACCAAATGTTGTGCCATAAGTATAGCTACAATGTTTACGAGTATCAACATAAAATAATACAGTAGGTACTAAAACTTGGACAAGTTGAATAAAGTGACTACAATCTAGTTTGACTTGTCATTTTGAGTCCATATTTTTTAGGCGTTCAAAAATATACGATATGAGAATTCTTAAACTTCTAACAAGACATAGCCTTTCCTATATAATGTCGTATAATAGCTAACTGAACGGTGAACCACAGAAGAATCAGTTTTATAGTATAATTATACATGGAATCAATGGCGTAGCGTCGTAGGGGCGAGGGAGACGGCACTTTTGGGGGCGGCAAAACTCTACAATAAATAATACTGAATAATATCTTGATAATAATATATTCCACCTCGAAGCCTTGAAGCCGTGGTGGCCTAGTGGTTTGACCTATCACCTCTCAAACAGAGGGTCGTGGGTTCAAACCCCGGCTCGCACCTCTTGAGTTTTTCGAAATTCATGTGCGGAATTACATTTGATATTTACCACGCGCTTTGCGGTGAAGGAAAACATCGTGAGAAAACCTGCACAAACCTGCGAAGCAATTCATTGGTGCGTGTGAAGTTCCCAATCCGCACTGGGCCCACGTGGGAACTATGGCCCAAGCCCTCTTGTTCTGAGAGGAGGCTTGTGCCCAGCAGTGGGACGTATATAGGCTGGGATGGAATATATTGCACATTTTTGTCGCGCATGAACTCTAAATTTGCCATTACTTTTACTGTGAAGAAATAAATGGTACAACAATGATATCTTGTATACTACCTATAGTTTTTTAAATTTAAATGCCTTTGTAGAAGGCGGCAAAATTACCCACGCTACGCCACTGCACGGTAGAACTATTATTAACTGACAGGTATGTCCATGTTATGCAAACTCTCAAAACAACCTATTTGAAACGAATAACAGATATATAAGAGCTACGTAGACGATATAGTTTTCGGCTTACAAATATATACCTAGTGCCATCCACGAAGCCGCGTGATTTTGCCAAAATTCGACATTAATGACATTGTAATAAGAACCACGGCACGCGTCATCGTGAATACCTATACAAGGTATCTTAAAATGTATCCGGAGTATTTCGGCAAATGACTGGATCATCATCAGCATCATCATGTCAGCCGAAAGACGTCCACTGCTGGACATAGGCCTCCCCCAAGGCTCTCCACTCAGACCGGTGACTGAATGACTGGATAAGTTTCATAGTTGAACACTCATGTAAATAATGGATTTGACAAGTGTTTCCATACATTGATCGATATTCAAATTACATCGAAAATTCCCGAACCATCTCTTGAAATTTTATTCATTCATAAATTACTAACACACGCACTGAGGAAGACAAATAATCAAGAGAAATATGAAAAGGCTAGGAGTAAAAGGGAAGAGAAGAAAAAACAGAATTTTAAAAACACAATAACACACTTGTGTCTATCGCCGCACAGAAACGCAGACGTTCTATACACGCTTCTCGAACGGCCAGCAAATACGTCACACTTCAGCAATGCGATTGGACCACTACGACCATCCATACAATCCACAAAAAAAACCTAAGAAAAGCTTTTATAATGTTCTCTTGAAGTAAGATGTAAGTACAGTAGACTCATGGGGATCACAGACTACGGAAATCGCGTCAAGTTTACTCCTTACCAGAGCAGTGTATAACTACTAAATATTCCGGATGAGTTATAAGATACAGTGTATGGAAAAAGTACTTTATTGGTTTCAGTTGTTATGCCAAAACCTACAAATTATTGCACGTGCGAGAATAAGTTAAATAATTAACAATATCATGCTAATCTACTTAAAACAATTAAAAGTAAAAGATCATAAGTAAAAAGTCTATGGACTGCCACAATAAAGAGTAGAAAAAATTAAGGCTTCATTCTACGTAACTGCCACATTTTTGACGTACAATCAAAGTAAATACAGAACAGTTAATCATGTTCAAACGTATGTATGTTCAGTGAAAAAAGTTTTTACCCAGGCTAAGTAAAAATCAATCTTATTGTCAATCTCATAAAAACTAACATGGAATAACTTTTCTCACTTTAACTATACGTATCCTTTCGTTTCTCATAATTTCATTTGGTATAATTTTGTTTGCTATAAAATGCACGAATCATAGGATTTCTTTTAGGTAGGTTATTCCTTTTTGTTTAATAGAAAAACCAACACCAAACCCTGAAAAATACTGTTTTACAATACAATACTCTTTATTGCACACCATCACAGTAAGCAGTACAGAAAACAAAGGTATATACATAGAGATTTTCTAAGGTAAGCAATAGGCGACCTTATCGCTTCAGAGCGATCTCTTCCAGGCAACCTTAACAATGGACAAAAGTACGGAACAAATTTTAGCAGGTGGTGCAATATGGTTACTTATTTTGTTTTGTTGTAAAACACTTTGTGGCACTAATTACTGTGGCAAAATGCTTTAAAATAGGGCAACATTGTATATTTCTTTTAAATACCTCTTATATTTTCTACTCTTTACTTTGGGTCCCCGTTAATAATAAAAAGAATTAATAATAGAAAATCATAAGCATTTTAAAATCATAATTGCTTTACTGAGAAAGCGTAGTCTTATGAGGCCGCTGCACACCATATGCGTGTGCGTGTTTGTAATATAGAAACTGTATAGAATGATGCCAGTACGCACGCCGCATCTGGTCTGGCATCTTTCTATACAGTGTCATACATTACAACGGTAGCGTATCTGGTGTGCAGCGGCCAATAGGCATAGCTATTAGGTACCCGCAATTTTGTACGCTATTCCACTAATACATAAAGCTAGATCGATTACTCGCCCAAAACCTGTAGCAAATTTCGTCGAAATCAAGAGCCGTTTCCAAAATTCAAAAATAAATAAAATATACAAGAATCGTTTATACATAAGAAAACAGCAGTCACATTTTTTGACAAAAGTTATCACAACATGGCAACATTAGGACAATGTTTTAAAAAAAATAAAAAAACGGAAAGCCCCGCGGGCGAGAGCTAATTTAGTATTAAAAGACATGGTAGTAGTCAAAAATAATTGATCCCTGTTGAAGTATATGCGTAGAAATAAAATTGATTTCATATATTTTTAAATAAATCTTGTTTTCCTTTTTACATTTTTGAATACTAAGTGATCGAACGATAGTTAAGATAATATTTCATAATATTGCGACAGATAACATGCAGATTAAACAGTATAATTATTATAATAAAGCTAAATAATTAGCTTCCGTAATAAATGAAACAATAACTTCATTGTTTGCTCAAACGAAGGTACTATTATTATTTGAATATATCGTGAATTTATTGAATTTTTCGAAAATTATCATTTCATACATACATACTGCCGTCTCACTTACATAATACGTAGATAGTGTTTTCTTGTTCACACTTTGTAAATTAATGTTCTCTAGTTTCTTAAAAGCAGTTATTGTGAACTTCTCCAGTTGGAAAAGTATTGAAGTCGGTTAAAAAACATTTTCAGTGCTAGACCTAACCACCAAGTCCCATTAAAAAACCGTTCTAACAAGAATGAGAACCAAGTCGTCATCTTTTCATTTAATAAATAATTGAGAAAACTTTCACATATTTCAGCTCTAGTGGATAGTTTAGGATCTAAGCACATTTTGCCGAAATTACGCGACCTAGTTTCTGCGCGATTTCGGCTGCAATACTGTTTTCATTACTAACAATACATTAGCCGGAATTACGTCACGTTGTGCCGTACAACCGAACTTCAGTCGGGCTTTATCCGAAGTTTTTCATGAGAGCGGTAAAAATAAACTTTTCTAAAGTGTTTTTTTGCATGCCTTTTTTCACCTAAGTTTATGATTTAAATTCGGTTTAGTTCCGCGTACTTTGATTTTAGAGAAGCTCGATATATTCCAAAACCCCCGAAAACCCAAATTTAAATCATATAATATAGTCTAAAATATTGTCTCTTCTCAGCTGTCTAGATCATCACCTATTTTCAAGTTTAATCAAATCAACTGGCAGAACGCGGCGCAAAACCAATAACAGCTGTCATCATTGAAAATATACATTTCCCGATTAAATTTCCACTCTTAAACATTTTTTTTCAGCGCACGCGGCACCCTTGTCCAATGCGGTACCCCTAGATTGTTGCTTTCTTTCGGCCCTGGCAGGCGTAATAACGCCGAATTTTAGTGGCGTCATTTCCGCATTTATAATGTGGTATATTCTCAGCCGTTGAACTTCGGTTTTTTATCTTCGGCATAGTGCTTTAACGTTAAGGTTCGCTGGCCACTGTTACGCGAGCGCGGAGGCCGGCAGCGAGCTGTGTTTGGGCTTGGCCTTGTGGACGAACACCTTTATGCAGCCGTTGAAGTCTGTGCTGACGAGCACGTGGCCCGTTTGCGATGACGAAACCATGCCTTCTGCGCCCTTCTGTAAAAAAAAACATTTTTTTTTTAAATCTAATCCTACTTTTCTTACTAACATATTTACTAATATTATAACTGCGAAAGTGAGTACAGATCTAGTAATAATGACTTTCCATCGTATTTTGTCGGAAAAGTCATCTTGCTCGCTAATCCTGCCGTGAAGCAGCAGTGCTCGCACTGTTGTGTTTCGGCGTGGAGAGTAAGACAGCCGGTGAAATTACTGGCACTTGAGGTATCCCATCTTAGGCCTCCAGGTTGGCAACGCATCTGCAATCCCCCTGGTGTTGCGGGTGTCTATGGGCAGTGGTGATCTCTTACCATCAGGAGACCCACTTGCTCGTTTGCCATCCAGTCGAATAAAAAAAAAAAGTTCCTATCTAACTTGCTGTCTCAATTACCCCTTTCGAACCAGCCGAGTATGAAAAGAGTTACGACATTGGACTTTATGTACAATCCATCCCCAAGATCAAATTCAAATGTAAGAGTTACCTATGACAGTCGACCTTATGTACAATCC